>NC_034411.1:6542485-6684985 GCF_002078875.1 Numida meleagris
CGCCGCCGCTCCGCCGCCGCAGGGCGGTGAGCCTGGGGCAGGGCTCCCTCCGCCGGTTACCAGGCATGGCGCGGGCTGCGGCGCCCCCGCATCCACCCCGTCGCCGCTGGGGCCGCCATTTTGCCGGGGAGCCCGTCGGGACAACGCCGATTGGCCGCCGCCGCACGGCACCGGGCCGCCATTGGCCCCGCAGCGTGAGGGCGGGCCGACGGACGCGGCAGGGAACTGCGGCGGGTTAGCAGCGTGCTCGCGCCCGCCGCCCCCCCCCCGGCTCGGCTCGGCTCGGCCTGGCCCGCCTCCTGTCTGGGCGGGAAGCCGTGCTCTCGGGCGCAGCCCGACCCCAAACCCGTGGGGCGGCACTGACCCTCGGTCCGGCGGTGGCTCGTGCCCCGCGCTGGTTGCTCCCATCTTGTCTCGTGCAGCGTTTCAGGTCCCTGCTGAGGTCCACTGGGTGTTGAGGGAGTGTCCTCAGAGAGGGAAAAACAAAAATGAGGCAGGGATCAGCTGTTCCAGCCCTGCGTGGGAACTGGGGCTGGCAAACAGAGGCTGCCAGAAGCCAGATTTGGTAGGTAAGGAATGAACGTGAGGTTCCTGAGGGACTGTGATATTACATCGTTATTTAGAAGAGTATAAATGCAAACACGTGCATGTATTACATCATAAGGTGGATATTTCCTCTGCAGCCCCGTGAATGTAAACGTATAAACATATCTACCGAGCACATAGGTCAAGGAGGGAACTACTTGTATATTGTTTGCCTGCCTGCTTTCCATTTAATCAATTTGGAGCACTTTGGGATCACACTTCATTTGTAAGCTGTGAGCAGTGGATTTCGGTCTAGGATCAGGAGTATGAGAAGTTTTAGAGTCGTGAAAGGCTGACTCCCTGCATTGGGAAGCCTTCTCTTTCCACCCGAGGCCTCAGGCGAACAATATGTTTTTTCACTTCTCTGTTCTCCTGGGCGTAATTAAAGCTAATGGAAGACTTTTTAACAAGGAAAAAATTAGGTACTACGTATTAAACAGAGCAACTGTTACACGCAGAGCTAAACTATCGCAGTTAATTGCTGAAAGTTTTGACATTTGAGTAATCATTGATGTCATACCCATCAAATGTAAATCAGAGACAAGGCTGAAAAAGTGCATGTAGAATTAGGCTTCAAAATCCATTGCTGGATGTGAATGTGACTACTGCCTTGTACTAACACCAGCGTGGGTAGAGCTTTGCAGTGGTATAAAGTATGGTAATGGTATGCATAGCATATTTCATCACTGGTTGTCAATATGGTAATTAAAAGCTGTGATGCACAACACTGGTACAGAGATGGCTTACCTGGTATATATGCCATAATGGTACACCTTAAATTACTTGCCCTATTGTTTCCAGGTAAAATGGATACTGAGAAGAGGCCAAAACCAAAGCCTGCACCATCCAGAAAAGTTCAACAGGTACGTGCTGCTGAAAAAAGCTGCTTTCTTCATGGGTATTTATTTCATTGCGGCGTAAGAACTTAGCTCTGAGCTGATGCTATTTATTAAGTTAAGAAATCTAGTGGTGGAA
This sequence comes from Numida meleagris, assembly GCF_002078875.1. Classification (NCBI taxonomy): domain Eukaryota; kingdom Metazoa; phylum Chordata; class Aves; order Galliformes; family Numididae; genus Numida; species Numida meleagris. Next base: position 6,544,046 of record NC_034411.1, read on the forward strand.
GCCTGTGTTGTTGAAGGGCTCCTCTGTGGAGCTGTAGCCTCAAGGAGGAGGGAGTTTACACTCCCTTGCCATGGCAGGAGCAGCTGGATCGATGGCTAATTGCGGGGAGGCTGCGTTCCAGGGACTCACAGCAAACTCCTGGTGCTGCAGTTGTGAGTCTTACTTCACATCAGGAAGGATAAATAATGGAGGAGCAGGAATAAATAATAAAGTTACTTCCGTTCTTAATAGTTCTATAAACTGCCTGAGAACTTTTTACTGTCTTTTATGAGATGAAGTTCTTAAAAGGAATGAGATAAAGGTGGAAGATCTGAGAAATTTCCCAAGAAATACTGATCAGTGTAATGAGAATGCTGTATATATGAAGGACAAAATGCTTCTCTCTAAAATCCGTTGAGCACAGATCTTTAAAGTGGGCATTTTTCTGTGTTGGGAAGAGTATACGTAGCATTGGTGAGGTTTTACAAAGTGTGTCATTCTTTGAATTAATATAACTAGCAGAGAAAAGTGACTTTTTCTTATCGTTCATCTTTCATGTTTGCCACAAACAGGGAAGTAATTATAGTGATTTCAGTGAAAATATCAAGATTTGTCAGAAAACAGAAGGTATTACGAGTAATTAATTTAATTTGACAAATAGTGTCTTTTTTCCAAGGATGTTTCTAAATACCTTGGGACATTTTCAAAGTGTACTATCTCGGCCTTTATTCCAAACTGTATTTTCCTGTCTTTTTTTTTTTTCCTATCTTCTTTCATCTCTTTTTTTTTTTTTTTCTGTTGTTCACTTTGTTCACTTCAGTAAGAGCACTGAGAAAAGAGGTAAAAAAAAAATTACAAGGCACTCACGTGCACTCATAATTTGTCTCAAATGGAAATGTGTGTGCGCGTTCTGATCACTTGAGGCCAGGTGACAGCAAAAGCTCGCTGAGCCGTGTGTTCCTTGGACAGTTTGCTTTAAATAGTGGCCTGGGTACAAACTTGCAACTCAATGCAGTTACCTAGTATTGTAAAGGTAAAGTGTTTTCTCCTAGGGAAGGAACAGTTAGTATGTAGCTGAGTATCTGCCTGTGTGGTGTACCTAAGGAAATTGGATAAATAGGTCACAGTCTCTCCTCTGCTTCTGCAGTTAGACTTCTGGCAAGGCGGGCATCGAGGGAAGCCATGGGCTTTGTAAACCTGTCAGAATCCGTCTGTTTCTTTGGTTGCGTACAAAAACAAAATACAAAAGCAAATGTCTACTGAAGCTGAATGTGTCTGAGTTTATAGCATGACTCCACTCGGTCTGCAGTTCTGCAGGCATCCTGAACAAATTTCAGTGGTCCTGAGATCAAGAGCCTCTGGCCATGCTTTCTTGCATGGAGAAGACTGGCCTGAGCCTTCTATTTCTGCAGAGTATGGCTCAGGGGTGCTTGGAGATGAGCAGAGGGGAATTGAATGAGGTGACTTGTGTGCCTGAAATCTCCTAGGCAGTTTTGCCCATTCTGAGCTGGTTTGGATGTTCCTGTGTAGCGCTGCTTCATGCCACGTAGACCTGCCCTGCTACTTCTGGCTTCCCATCTGTCAGAAGGAGATAATAGTGCTTGGTGCAGCATGGGTTCTGGGCTTGCTCAGCCTGGAGAAGAGGAGGCTCCAGGGAGACCTCATTGCAGCCTTCCAGTACTTGAGGAGAGCATATAAGCAGGAAGGAGACTGACTTCTTGCATGGTCTGATAGTGACAGGACAAGGGAGAATGGCTTTAAACTAAAAGGGGGGAGATTTAGGTTAGAAGTTAGGAAGAAACTCTTTACTCAGAGGGCGGTGAGGCGCTGGCACTGCTGCCCAGAGCTGTGGGTGCCCCATCCCTGGAGGTGCCCAAGGCCAGGTTGGATGGGCCCTGGGCAGCCTGAGCTGGTGGGGGGCAGCCAGCCCACGGCAGGCAGTTAGAACTGGATGAGCTTTAAGGTCTCTTCCAGCCTTAGCTGTTCTATGGTTCTGTTGTTGTCCTGGGGATAAGCACGAAGCTGTTCGGTGCTGTGGTGAGGAAACCATACAGAGACAGAAGTCAAAGGGTTAAGGTAAGACACATGGATAAACACAACCCTCTGGACCCAAAGAAAAATAAACTAAGACAGCAGTGTAAAACTTTTGGTGGAAATAGAAAATTCTAGCTACAATTTTCCACCTTCCCCCTCCCCCCCCCGAAATCTTACTCATCCATATATTCTCTTAAGAAGCCTTGGAGTGTTTACTAAAATAGAGCACTACATGACAGCAGATAGTTTACACAAGTTTGCTGAAAGAGATATGTGTTCTGTTGCCTTCTTTGGGACCATAGGAAAAACTGAGAGGGTATCTGAAATGTTAACTTAATGGACAATAATTTTTTCCATCCATAGGGGAACACAGGCATCGTGCGTGTATTTTTGCTTTTATTAATAGCGTTTTGATAGCACGGTTATAAAGCTTGTCCTTGGCTTGCCTTGAAATATCATACTGACTTCACTTATTACTTTAATTTTCCAAGGTGAAATGTTCACCAAGCAGAAACTGGTGAGGAAAATATGGCCCAAGCAGTTACATATACCTTTATTTTTAAAGTGCTGTCCAGAAGGGTTTGCAGCCCTTTTTGCTGATGCATAAATTGACCTAGACAGTAAATGATACATGACCTTAAAAATATCTGAAGTAGCCTTGCTTGAGAATTTTTAGTAGAGAGTTATTAAATGTCAGAGTAATTTACACAAGCATAGCCTAGTTTATGATTTTGCATTCTTTTCCTCTTTCTCTCCTCCATGCCAACCAAGAACCAAAGAAGCTTTAAAAATTTTACGTGTATCTCCTTTTTTCTTCTTTTATCATAGAGGTTCGTCTTATTTTATTTATCACACTCAGAAAATCTAGTCAAATGTGAGAGTATAATGTAGCCCACAAAGGCCTGATCCAGCAGAGTACTTAAGTACCTGCATAATTTCATCGTGATGACATTTTCCATTGCTCATTAACTGGCATTTAAAGGAAATTTTCCATTGCTTGGTGTCTGGGCATTTAAAGGAAATTGTCAGCCAAAATGGGCCAGCCACTTTGAAGAATTAGGTCAGGCAGCAAACAGGCTACAGGCTGCAGAGGTCTGTAGAGAGCCCCACAGGTTCAGGCCCATTACAGAAAGCTGGTGATAGCCTCTGGGAGGGCCTCAGCTTGGGTATTTATTGTAATGTAGGCTTGGTTCCACAGCTCTTCTCCAGTGCTCAGGGTGAACTGCATCGAGGACCTGCTTCTTTGCTGTGCAAGATTGCAGACACCACTGTTTGTAGAACTTCTGCCTTCAATCTTAGCTGAGCCAGCTAGCTTCAAAACTCTGCTGCCTGGAGGCAGCTCGCTGGCTGCTCCCTCTGGAATGGGCGCAGCGATCCAGGCATCTTGACGTGGTGCTGGCTTGCACTGGGTGGGCTTGCACCAGGGAACAATTGGGGGGAGCTGAGGCAGCCATGTCCCATCTGCTCACCTGTTTGCTGCACCTGGTCCTGCTGCCAGCAAGCTTGCAGAGCCTTTTGCTGTTTTCCGTTCATGCCTGTGCTGTCGTTGTTCACTGTACCAAGGAGGACGTTCTCGTGGGTGATCTCTCAGCTGAGATGTGCCCTCTGCTATCTCATTGTTTATATGTGAAGCCAGTCATCATATGGACAAGATCAAAAACTATTCATGAAAATTACAGCAGCAACGTTTTCCTTTTTTTCTAATCAGTTGATCCTGTTGTACTACAACTCCAGGCTATGAGGGAGTGAGATATAGGTTTTCTGTTCTGCTCTCTTGGTTTCTGGAATTTTTAATTCCTTATAAGAAAACAAGTTATAAGGCTCTTTAAAGAACAGGAAAGAATAGGTTTCTGGCTTGTTTGGAATGCCTGACAAATATGAATCTACTTTATATCCCGTAGATTATTTCTCTCATCGCTGTCAAAAACTGACCTGTATTTGAAGATCTAGACTTGCTAAAACTCTCACATGCTGCAGTGTAAATCAGCAAAGTATTCAGTCAGCTTCCAAACACAAAGCAATCAATGGCCAGAGAAGACAGCTTTTTGATCAAGCATTCTGGAGAAGAAAATAGACACTGCTTATTTATTTGAAGTAGGCTTAGCTTTTGATTGATACATTTGTTCCAGGAGAATGTTTAGCCTGCAGTCCTAAACAGCTTACTGAAGAATCAGTGATCGAACTAGTATGAAATTCTCCAAGTACAGTCATTCTCTGTTTTTCTCCAACAGACTCAGCAGTTTCTGGATAATTTTATGTCAAGTGTTCATAGCTTGCAGTTGAAAGAACAGTTAATGTTACTCTGTTAGCAAAGTGCTTTTTTTTTTTTTTTCTTTTTGAGGCTTTGGTTTCATAAATCCTTTACATTATCCTTTGAGCCTGTCTCTTATTAAGTATAAGCCACAGTTTACACGGAAATGCATAACAATGAAGTCTCCCTGTTCCATGTGCACGTGGGACTCTTACACAGTGTACACTGCTGCTGTTTTTAATGTTGGGGTGACTGGAAGCCATTCTCTCTTAGCAGCAATCTCGTCACTTCTGTGTAAGGATTTACAGTCTCTGACCAGTGCCTGATGCCCACATTATGGGACTGCTGTGCTGTGTGAGCTAACTCCCATTACTGTTTTTTTCTGCAACAACACCAAGCTTGGGGTGGATATGAAGGTTTGGCTTCAAGTTGTGGAGATGTAGTACTAAAGAATCATAGAATGGCTTAGGTTTAATGGCTTAAAGCCCATTCAGTTCCACCCCCTGCCGTGGGCTGGCTGCCCCCCACCAGCTCAGGCTGCCCAGGGCCCATCCAACCTGGCCTTGGGCACCTCCAGGGATGGGGCATCCACAGCTCTGGGCAGCAGTGCCAGCACCTCACCACCCTCTGAGTAAAGAGTTTCTTCCTAACGTCTAACCTAAATCTCCTCTCTTTTTGTTTAAAGCCATTCTCCCTTGTCCTGTCACTATCAGACCATGCAAGAAGTCAGTCTCCCTCCTGCTTATAAGCTCTCCTCAAGTACTGGAAGGCTGCAATGAGGTCTCCCTGGAGCCTTCTTTAGGCTAAACAAGCCCACCTCCCTCAGCACTTCTTCATCAGAGAGGTTTTCCAGCTCTCTGATTGGCTTTGTGGCCCTCCTGTGGACCCTGCTTCACCAGCTCTGCATCCTTCTTGTGTTGGGGACTCTGGTTTCAAGACTGAAGAAAGGCAAAGTTACATTTCCGATGTGTCACTTGTTCTGTGGTGACCACAGAAATGGGTGGCCCCATTTCTTTCCCCGAAATGGTCATTTCTGGCATTTCCTCAAGCAGGACAGTTCTGGGCCCAGGATCCCTTCCAGCTTTACACGCTGTGGCCTGATGGTCCTAATTCATGGAGTGAGCAAACAAATGCCCAGATAAGAATTAGACACCCTTTTGATTATTAATTTTTTCATTTATTTTCAGATGGCTTTGCCTTTTGTCATATTGTTCACACATAACGCGTCTGACTCTTCCTATGTCACACTACATCTTCGCAGTAATTTTCTGCGCTGTTCTGTCCCTCTGGATTTTACAGCAGTGGATCAGAAAGAAAGTGCAGGCTCTAGCAGAAATAATAAATCCACTGCAGGTCTTGAAGGTGCTAATTTCTGCAAAACAAAATACTGCCTCAATTCTGTTATGGGCTGGAAGGGGTGATCAAAGTGAAATACATTCATTGTGGAATTGGTTTGCACAACCTGCTTCTGAACCATTACATCCTCCTAGGTTTTTATTTATTTTTCCACAGGAGTAAATAATGCAGTTGATCCAGCCTGGCCTGTGGCACTGTGTTCCATGCCGCTCTTAGAAAGTTCAGGGATTAGTCTCAAACCACACCTGTGTCCCGAGATGGACAGGGAAGCTGTGTTAGCCTGGTCACCGGATAATCTGAATCGGGTAATTTATAGGGTATCTGTGAGGAACTGCACAGTGTAGTACTAGTGGGCTCTGCTGGGAGCCCTCCACACAGCTGCCACACTGGAGTGCCTGGCAGGCAAGGTGCTCTCCAACTGCAAACACCCCAGAGCTCTCCAGGTCTGTGGCACATGCCCTGTGGCTCTCAACGGAAGGTGGGGATGGTCGGTTACAGCTGGAGTAATCTGACATTTGAAATAATATTTTAGGATCTGTCCTTTAATTGCAGATATTTCTAATCTATGCAATCTTATCTAATTAGGTTCAACCATGCCCAATTCCTTGTCTGATTGCCTGAGCCTTTCCGCTTAACCAGTCAGGTTTATTCAATAAGGTGTCCTATAATGTTATTTCCTTCTTTGAGAGTATATGTTATCATCCCTGACATAGACTTAAGAATCTCTCCACTTTCTTCTTATTTTAACATCCTCCATCTCCACACTAAAGTCCTGTGCTTTAGTTAGGAATCACCTAGCTGAAGAGAAAACTGGGTGGGAGTTTGGGTCTCATCAGTTCTAAGTACCTGGGAGACTCTTAAGAGACACAGCAAGCACAGAAGAGGCAAAATATAGGTAGAATCTCCATAAATTGAACACAAGTTAGTTTAGATTGTGGATTCAAATAGTTAACAAGATTAGAAATAAGAAATGAATGCAGTTGCACAGGCAGGTGACTCACTATTACTGTCATTTCCTTTTGGCTTTGGTCATGGGGGTAACAAGGTAAGAAATAACTGTTTGTTTCCTTTTATTGATTGCTTTGGTATTTGAAATAAAGATGGTTTTTTTTTTTTGTCTGAACAAGTCTTTTGTAGGTTAATATTATGTTAATTAGAATGGATGTCTTCCTAAGCCTTATTTTCTCATTCATTTGATCTGATTAGCTGATTAATTTTTAATTGCCTACTAAGAGATCTTTACCATATTGTGATTTGTGTTTTACCTTTACGTTTGGAAAACAATAGTACACCTAAAATGACTCTAAAGTATTGTACTGAAGTATTTCTGCAAGGGGTAATTGCAAATTATGATTTCTTCCTGCTTCGTAATTTTAGTGCAATCTACTTTGAGTTAGTGCTCATTAATCAAAAGATTGCATAGTATGGAGTAGTAGGAAGGTGCATTAGTTAGGCAAGCTTTGCAGGAGATGGTCTGAGACTTGGTGATCGGATGGAAATGAAATCTCTTGGCTGTGTATGGAACCACAGTGAACGCTTCCCAACTAACAACATTCATCCCTTTTCTCCACAAAAAATATTCTGAGATTCTCAGAGTGAATATAGTAATAAGCTTACAAATAGAAGCGTACACTTCTTAACAAGGCCAACTGTTGATTAAAATATTTTTTCCCATGCTGGAAGATAAATCACAGTTCTTGGCAAGTTATGTCAAGTTATTCCCTGCCTGCGTAAAATGTACACCTCCTTTTTAGACTGAATTTGTCCTGCTGTAACTTCTAGCCCTTGGATTCTGCTTTTGCCTGCTAGATTGAAGAGCCCTCTATTATCAGTTTCTTGTTCCCTGTGGTAAGCACTTGTAGACTGTGATCAAATCATTCTTTAACTTTCTCTTTGATAAGTTAATTGATTTTGCGCCTTGAGTCTCTTGCAATAAGACATGTTTCCAAAGACTGTAATTGTTCTCCTGGTTTCCTCAGAATCTGTGGAATTTTTCACAATATTTCTTAACACAATGCTGTGAAGCTGATCAAACAACAAGTTGTTTCACTGTTGCCAAATAAGATAATGTAATCTCCGTACTTGTCTTCATTATTTGTACATCTGGTGAGCATAGTAGCTTTTGTTATTGCACCACACTAGAAATTCATAGCAATCTGGTTACTTGCTATGGCCATTATTGTCCAGTCCTTCGCTCCTCTGTAGGACCTCTTTTTTTTCCCAGAGTGGAGTCTTCCATCGTTAAGTCTGTCTCATTATTGTTGTTCCTAGATCCATGGCCTTCTATTGACTGTACTGAAGCGCGTAGTGTTTGGTGACATTTACTTAACCCAGCTGTTTTCATCATTTACCGTTTTCTAGTCGCTTTAAATATTGTGAAAATGATTAAAATGATTTTTTTTTTAACAAAAAAAGTAAAAATAGTCCAGGAGCCAACAACCAGTTATGATCCTACTGACTTACTCTCCAGTCATATAATGATGGGTTACGCTCATCTGCTGTGTAGTTGGTAAGTAGTTTAAGATGCCATTCTGATTCATTCCATCTAATTCTAGCCACCCAAAAATCAGCTTCTAGTCATCCCCGGTAATTTTCTAAGTTCTTAACAGGAAATGGAGAGAGATGGAAACCTTTACAGAAAGATACGGTGAGTTTGCATGGAGAGTATTAAATTGCTTTCCAAAAATACCATTTTGTCTCCACAGACTGTAATGGGAACATTCAAAAGATTTTTTGTCTTTCATGCTTTTTAGCTTTTTGGTCAAACTATGGTGTGTTACAAAGCCAGTTCCCATACGGACATCCATCAGGATGGTTGCCTTTAGCAGTCCCGCTTGTAATCACATCAAAACATGATATCAAGTTAGCTTGACAAGATCTATTTTCCAGAAACCCATATGGATCAGCTTTAATTTTATTATCCCTTTTAGTTCTTTATCAAGTTAGTTATCACTCATATGCCTCTTTTGCTTTCCTATCAGGTCTTTCTATCAAATTCCTACTTTTTCCACTTCAATATTGACACACATCCAAATAGTGAAAAATCTATTGCAACGATGTCTTGGGCATTTTTGTCCATTTGTTTCCATCCCATCTAAATCAGGTAGGCTTTTCTGTGAGGTGCTTCAGCTCGCCTGGATCAGTCAGGGATAGACGTGAGGATGACTTAGAGCCTTGTCTTTCAATTCAGAAGTCTCTACCATACAACCCACATGGCCCATTCCTGCTGTCTTCGCAGTGGTGGGTGAGTTTTTTGCCTTTTTTTTTTTTTTTCCAGGAGTTCAAATGAAAATTCTCATTAATGTTTTAGGTTAAGTGTTTCTATTTTCTAAACTCACATGTTTCAGATGACTTTGAAATGTCTGAAGAAAAGTTGCCTCATTTTTGGTTCTTCATTCCTTTTTTTTCCTGTGTAAAAGAAATGCATCTGAAAGTAAACAGAGAGCATAGTCTGCCATTGACTTCAGCGTGCAGAGAGTCTTCCAGAGTTGAAGGGAAAGCAGTAACACTTCTTGCCACCTAGGAAGTGCAAGGATAGCCAACTTTCCAACTTCTTTTTTTTTTAAGGTAATATTTTTTTGCATGAGGAAGATGCTTTGAAATAAGGATTTCTGCCACCAACTCATAGGAATTCCATATGGGAAAATGTACACCATGGAGTTTTTCTGAACAAGGAAACAACAAGAGTTCGTTTAGGTCACCAGATAACTCAAAAACTGCTGGTGGCATTTCAAGTATCAGCACAATAAGCTAACTGGTACCAAAGTGGTGAAATGTAAAGGCAAGCCAATGCTGTCCTGCCCAGCTTGATCCTTCCACTTGAATTTGACCTGAAGGACACTAAGTCTCATAGTCCATGCCAGCCACATCTGCTCCGCTGCTGGAGAGATACGTTGCCATTTTAGAAGTGACTTGTTTCAGGAGATGCATAAGGATTTCTTGTACCTAAAAAAAAAAAAAAAGGTGTCTGCAGTGTCACGTAGGAAGGAATCATTTATTTTCACTGAAGATGGATTAGAAATATAAGCCAATGACATGTCCTTCTTCCTGACTAATCCAAGGACAGATTTTTGGTAGAAAGGAAGATTGATGTTACCTAGCGATGATATTTTACAGTGAGTAACTCTTGAGTTTCCCAGTAAATATTAGGGAAGCAGTTAACATCCAGCCTGTGCTGGATGTAGCTTTCCTCTCTTAGAACTATGTGATGTTTTCTTTCTTCTGTTTACTCAGTCTTCTCATTTTTTTTTCCAACCTTTCTCTGGTATTTCTGCATCAATCAGACATAAACGTCATAGTTTTGCAGCGACCAGATAACCAGATAGGCAAATGAGTTTTCATTCATGGAGAGACTGGGAATGTTGTTTTTTGAGGTTCTTACTTTGCCAAACTAGTGTCATATGGGACGTTTTTAAAGAATATTTTCCAAAACGCAGTTGTGTAGTCCAGAACTAACATCTCGTAACACAGCAAGTGCTTCACAGGCACTCTATGTAGTTAGCACTACAGCAGCTTCTACATCAGCTTAACAGAGCGTTTGCACTGAAGCCATTTCAGATCTCTGGGACAGATCACACACTCATTATAGGAGTTACCTAACCAGCAATGAGTTGCATCTCAATGTGAAGGTATTTATGTGATTGCTTCTTGGGAGGTGTTCATCCAAGTGTAAATTGCTCTGCCTCAGAACAGATTTTGGCTGGTGCTGACAGCTTGGATGACTGGCACATTGTCACTTTCATAACGCACCTAAAAGGAAAGTGCCAAAAAGATGGAAGCGGCTTTGGTGCAGTGAGAAATTTCCAGTAAAAATTTGTCTCGAGGTAAATCAGTAGAAAGAGGCTGGCTTCAGTTAATATTTGAGATCAAACAAGATTAAGAGCCATTATTTTTCTTTCACACTGTTTCACACAGTTCATGTGAAAACAGTGCACGGTGATACTGCCGTGGTAACACAACACCGTGGTTTATAATCCTTCTAGTGCATACCTGTAGTGCTTTTAGTTGTCACTGGGCAGTTGTGTTTCTCCCTTTTTGTTATCCAGTTGCCAAAAAAAAAAAAAAAAAAAGGATGAAAAGATGAAGATCTTCCTGAAATGAGATTCCTACTAGTGTAAAAGGTGACGGCTAGGAAGAGCAGACAGCCCCAGTTTATCACCCCTGTTCCCCTGGATGAGAGAATTGCCACACTAGAGTGATGCTACATATGCTCCAGAGTTCTCACATTACTGAACACATCTCACATGTGCTTTATTAGACAGAGTATAATCCAACCGTGGGATGCAAAATCAAAGTGAACCACACTTTGTAAGTTTACAGCTCAGGAAATGGAGAGAAGCTGCTTTCCTTCTGCTCACTGGAACAGAAATCCTTTTGAAAAAGAAGGTTCCAACCCCTGTTTCGGTAATGTGCTGCATGTGATTCCATCCCATTAGCTGTGATGGTCACCATTCAGTCCTCCAAGTGATGACGTGATGCACTGGGGGAAACGGTTGTTTCCAGTGTTATCAGGATAAATCTTCCTATGAACATTTGACCAAGAACACACATGTTTTACAATTATGTCTGCTTAAAGAAACCAGTCATATCCCCACAGAACTGCAGAATCTTTTTTTTTTTTTTTTCTGGCAAGAGATGTGAAGAATTTCCAATTTCTGTATATTATAATAGATTTTACTGCAGAAATTATTCGTGTCCAGATTTGTAAAACAGAAGGCACGTAGCCCACACTTTTGTTTGTTTCATTTATTTAGCATGGCATGGCTAGGTCCTGGAACTAGCTTATATGAGGTCATTACCCTATTGATTAAATAGCGTGATGAAAAGGGCATGATAATGCACTGCTGGGAGATTATTGCCAGACACTTTGCAAACAAAGCTGCTGAAAGGAGAGCAGTTGTGAGACCTTCAGCGTGGTAGGTAATTAGCAAGCAAGTAGGAATTAAAATAAAGGATACATGGCGTGATATAGTGATTATGTGCAGATAACTAATGTTTTGAGTACTCCCTTTTGGTGACTCTAATGAGAATACATTTTAGTACAGGAAATGTCTGCTGGGACTACACTATCCAGAATCCTTAAACAAGCTGTGCAGTATGTTGTCCCTGACAGCCAAAAGAAAACATGGAAGCAGTGCTGCAGTTCTCTCTTTCTCTTCAGACCTTTCTCTTTTTCTTCCAAAAATCTCGTACTGGTATAACGAGTCTTAGAGAAAGAACAAGTAAACCTATGCCACTTCTCTGGGATGGAGCATCATGTCTTAAAACCAAATGAGAACAGCAGGGAACAGCTGGGTCCAACAACTGGAGCTGAACAAGCCACCTTTTCAGTGGAAAGCATCGACTCCTACACGATGCAGAGGTCTAAATCTGGGATGTACGGGCGGTAGCAAATGCATGACTGCTGCATTTAGACTAGCCTCTCCTCTGCCTCCCGAGAGACACAAATACACCCATGTTCCTGGAATAAATCAGGATTTGGGATCTGGCTGATTCTGCGGCATATGTTTCATCTCAGCAGCATTCTCAGGTCTGAACAATCCAACAGGTTAGATACCTTTCGAGCAGCACCTCAGTTGCCTAATGGAGAATTAAATGAAATTTTTAGGAATATGGGATGGACCAACTACCGAAGGATAGATGGCTAAACATTGTTTTTTTTTTGTCAGATTTGAAGTTCCTTTCATTCATGAGATCCATGACAAGACACTGGCAATTTCATATATTTTGTTGTCAGTGTTATTCTTCAGAGCCCTCGCCCACAGTGTTACAGACCAGAGTGTAGGCACTCCTGTGTTAGACTGTCTTCTTTCACAAGTCTCAGACTGCACCCAGAGTACAGGCAGGGAAGTTAAACAGCCACAGCAACAGTAACGGGAGAGAAGAGGGCGTGAGGTGAAGAAAAGGAAAAGGAAAAGGAGCAGAAAGAAGAGAGAAAAGAAGTACTATTGTGAAGGAAAACGTCTACTGAAGGCAAAAGGGGGAAGCGTCCATGGTGAGGGCAAAGTAAATGGGGATTACTCTATCCAGTTCTATTAACCTTAATTCATTTCCTTTTTTTCCATTCTTCAGCTTAAGTAAGCAAGCGTGTAGCCTTGTTTATGTAATAGTTGGAGTAATGAAGATGGAATATACCAATTTGGGGCTAATTCTCGCCCTCAGGAGAGCACAAGGGACTGCAGCTGTGGCCAGTCCCTACCGAAAAGGAGTGGTGAGGAGAACAGCTCCTTGTGTCTGACTTCCCATTACATCCTCACCAGGGACCACCATAGTCTAGCCCTTAAAATAAATAGATGAGGTTAATTTTTCCAGCAGTGGAGTGGGTTTAGCAACTCCCAGCACTGGTTCAGTTACACACCCACTCAAGCTAATGAAGTGCTTTCCTTGAGAACAGTTGGACCCACTGCAAACTTTTTGAAAGGGCCATTTACAGCTCTTTTCAGTCATTGGGTTTTAAGTCTTGGAGCCGTCTTCGTTTTTTTTCCTATTTGATATCTTCACCTTCCAGACCTTAACAGGGAGGGTTTTCCTCATCCTTTATGTTAACGCCTATGTGCCCTGGCCATAATGTCCTTTGATTAGAGAGTGTGGGAGAAGCCTGCACCATGGCACATTTCACCACATCCTCTGAAACCGAAGTTGTGGCTGAGCTAATTATTTTCATGACTGGAAGAGAGCAGGCAACGCTGCCTAAAGAGTGGGCAGATACGCATATGTGTGAGCCTGTGTTTGTGTGCTTACACCGTTTGGCAAGCGCTGATCCAGATACACTTCCTCTTGGCATTATTTCTGTGCAAATCGTTGGTAAAGATGTAAGAGGAGAAGTCTCAGTTCTCCGCCTGGAGACCTGCATTTCCCTCAGATTTGACGTGCTGGGGGCTGCATCTCACTGCAGAAAGCCTGCCCTCTTGAATTCCTGTTCTGCCATTCCCCAACTGACGCCCTTTGCTTCTGCGGGCAGGGGGGAAGTTGCCCTTCCTCCGCATGGCTTGTTTTTGTTATAGTAGCAGTATGAGGTACCCTTTATTTATAATCTGAACGTTAGGGATGTTGGGCCAATCTGGTGCTTCCAGCTGGCTGAACACTTCCTAGCGCTTTGGATGCCAGATATAACATAATTTATTGTGGAAAACAGTCGGGGTAATACACTTCTCGCTATCAAAGGTTAATGTAGAATATCAGCAGCTCTTCGGCGAGGATACGTGTGTTGTTGGATGGTCTGTGATTATGTATCTCTTATTAAAATAGAAAAACAAACTGCTTTGTTTTTAATTCTGCTGTATCTTTCCCCCCTCTCCCCCCCTCCCCATTTCCCCTCCTTCCCCTCAGTTACTTTAACTCCTTCGTTGCATTGTACAGTGTTCACACGTTTCCTCAGGGAGAAAAGAGCAATTGTACTTTGCTTCTTTGGCATGAAACGCAGAGAAATAAGGGGGATTTTTTTTTTTTTTTGCTTTGTTTTAACTAAAACATTATTTTCTGTGCCAAGACAGAGTGAAACTGCTGAATTAGCCAAGGCTGTAAATCGAACTGGTCCTTTTACCTCTAGAAAATATTAAAGCATCCTTCTGCCACTGAGCTGGCACCCGTTGCTGGATCAAGTGCTACTATTAACGGGAAATCGGGAAAGTACATTATCGCTCCAGTGCTGTCATTACCTGAGGGTTTCACTGAACTATGGCATTCAGGAAAGTGAGTCTGCAAAGAGCGGAGAAAAATGGAGCAGGGGGGAAGAAAGCTTCAGACAAAAAAACTGGAAGCTACATTAAGAGTTGGTGAAGGTACCCAGCATGCTTCTTTGAAAAGAGATATGATGGGCAAAGCCCTCCATTATTCTTCAAGTGCAAGTTTAGAAAGAAACTAGTGTAGACTTTTCTAATGGGCTTGTCTAATCAATTCTAGAAGATCTGAAACCTGTTAAGGCAAGATTGTGTCTGCCTGAAATCTAATGAGGTACATTCTGCACCGAGAAAAACTCCAGGGAGGTATTTATTGTGATTTTTTTTTTTTCTCCCCAGTAGAGTAAGCTCCCTCTCAGGGAATTTTTTTTAATCAGCAGAAATACACAGGAAACTGTATTGACAGTTTCGATAAAGAATGTAATGGGAGTTATAGAATGATCGGTTAGTGAAGGTTGTGGTTCTTTAAGATGTTGACTTGCCACTCGCTCGGGGTGTTGCCTGGTCAGCAGGTGAGGGAGCTGCCTTCTGCCTGTGAAGCCGTGCTGAATTCACTGGCTGTTTTGGCATCAGAGCCATAGCGAAGGCTTAGGAGAACATTTTGTTATAGTTCACAGCCTGGGCTGCATCTGACTTCCATTTTATGGGATAGAAAGTGACAAATAATAGATAAATTCAGTTTGTTTTGCTTCTCCTTTTCAAAGTTCTTTAGAGGCTTGAAATAATCTTCCTGACACCCATGCAAGGTAGGCATAGCTATCGAGTTTTACAGATGTGAAAGCTGAGGCACGGAGGGGTTAAACAGTTACATTTCCAAATATGGTGCCTAAAATAAGGCGACTATGGCCCAAAGAGCAGAAGTCCTGAGCTCCCGATTTCACTAGAAGACAAGAGCGGTCAGCCTACCTGTGGGTCAGCCCATACATTGATGTGCTGGACTCTGAGGGCTGCGGAGCAAGTATGTCTCAAGTCTGGTTCCTCAGCTTGGGGTCAGACCACCAGGTCATAGCAGTCCCGGATGGTTTCCAGGACTCACGTGTTGTTTCCAGTCCTGTTGAGGATCTGGGAATCAGTTATGCTGATTTTTTGCTTCCAACTTGCCCGCTCTTGGTCAGATCCCTTAACTCTACACCTGTTTTTTCTTTTGTAAAAGGTCTCCATTACAGGGACGAGTGACTGTGCAAGGAAAGCTCTCTATGAACATAAAAGATGTTTTTGTTTCCTGGGATAGGCTTCCCTTTGAGAATTACTCATCAAGCCACATATTTGCTTTGCTCAGCACTACTCTGGCAGAAATATTTCTTGTTTATTTAGCCATGCACATGGGTCTGGTGCTCTCTTGTTACCAGAACACAGCTGACTGAGAGCTTAGAGCACCCAGGGAATCCAAAATTATGGCCCAAAAGTTCAAAAATGAACACTGGTCTTCACTGCATATCTTCTGGTGCTTCGGTCAGGGCATCAGCACGTTTGATTTTTTCACCATGCCCTGAGCTTTGGTGCAGTGCAGGGTTGTGATTGTTCTGGGTGCCTAAAAGGCAGCAGCTCCAGCAGTTCATAACAAGCATCCCCAACCCAACGCTCACAAGGAGCAGATGTACCTTTGAAGCAGTGGTTATTTTGACCGAGCGCTTACTAGTTTGACTAACACAATCTCTGTCAATTTGTTGTAACAGTAAGTTATAGAGCATTGAGCTGCTATTTTACCATCCTTAGGGAAAAAAAAAAATCCCAAATTACAGCAAAAAGGAATATTCCACCCTCCCACCCCCAAGCTGTTTTCAAAGAGGTTTCAAAAATCATTCGGATAATTAGACCTCAGGGCTGAGAAATTTTATCAAAGGGCATTCTTTCCCTGGACTCAGATAGGAGCCTGTTTTGCCAATCAGATAAAACTTCCCGAGCTCTTTTCTAGCAGCATCACTAGTTAACATGATCTTAGTGCACTGTAAAGGATTTTGTGTTACAAATAATATTTTTCATACAATCTCTTTGTTGCGCTGGGTGAACTCTGGACAGATTATTTGTAAGAACATTTCCAGTCATATTAACAGCACAATATAGTCTCCCGTGGAAGAAAAATGACTTAAAAAGGGTTTCTTTTAGATTAATAAGAGAGAATGTATAATGAGAAAGGCTGATAGGGGTATGTTTAAGTGCATTAATAGGGAGAAGAAATACCTATTAAGCAGAATAATACCTGTATGCCAACCCCCCCCTTCCATTTTAAATTGTATATATTATCTTAGCTGTTGGGACTCCTTCCTTCCACCCTGTGAAAGCTGACAATTTTTACTTACAGCCTGGAGCTAAATACTGCAGTGCCTCAAAATGGAAGATGAAACAGGCCAACAGGTTTTCTTTGTCTTTTGAAAAAAAAAAAAATGGAGTGTCATTTCTTCTCCCTGCCCTTGTGCGTTCCTCCCCCCCCCGCTACACCCCTGCCAGCAATAGCAGCTTTTCCTCCAAAAAAGCACTAGATGGTGCCCCTTTTCTTTGAGTGTGTCAGAGCTGGATTTCCCAAGAGAGATGCTACTGCCCTGCCGTGAAGATCATCAGGCACAAAAACTTGTAGGGTCTCCTTGTCCCAAGAAAAGTCGCTTTTACTTCTTTTAAGTCTTTGAACCTGAACTGGATCCATCTTTAGTTGACTGTCTTGTTAACGATGAAGAATGAGTCGTGAGTCATGACTTCAAAGATTCATGAGTGCTGAGATGAATAAAAGAGTGGTTTCAAACCAAAAAGGAGAGAAAGCAGGCTCCCTCTGGCTTGCTGTATTTATTTCCAGCACCCCAGTGCTGCAGCATTGGAGAACACTTGCAGTATTCTCGGCTGCAAAGAAAACTTTTCAAGCTAGGGATCTTTAATTAGATGTTAGCTGGGAATCTGATCGATATTGTTAACTTGGTCATTTTATTATGACCCTTGGCCTTGAACAAGACAAGCAGCATTTTGTGAACAGAATTGATATTGCAGTTCATTTATTACGGCTTATTTGTCTTTTAAAATAAAGTGCCAAACAGGAATACGGCCTCACCTTATATTTTGCACATTCTGTCAACTTACACTAAGTCTTTATTAAAAGAAATCTGATTAGTCTTGGTTAGCAGATTGTTACCTAGCCTTTAAAACTGGAATAAATAATTGGTGAAAGTGATATTGTCTATATTATCCACGTCTATATTTCCTTTTGCACTAAAATGAATGACTGTACACCTTTGCCTTTAGATGGTCACTATATTCTAGTCCCTCAACAGCAGAAACAGATAAGATGACGATGAAACAAATTAGAAACCACCAACAAATAAAATGCCTGCTTCCTGGCAATGAAAGCTGAGACAGATATCAAGCCCTTCCTTATGAAACATGTAGCGTTTAACTGAGACTTATAATCTGTTGGTTTGTGCGTTTAAAATGGCATAAAAATAAGCATTCTTTGAAGTGACCCAAGATAAATTAGTCCAGGTTTGTCATTTCTTACTATTTTTGTAAATTGTCCTTAGAAAATTAGGTCTGTTGGCATCTGGGAACAAAAATTCAGCTGGGAAAAGAAGCTTTAATATGAAACAGAAAGAATTATTCCCATGCTCTGGCTGCCCTGTCATATGTCATGACATGTGGCAGGTTGACTGCTCATTAATTCTATTTATATCAGTATGATAATACACCCCACTGAGTACACATGTGTTAAAATATTCATAAATTATGTTTAGTGCAAGCAGATATACATTACATGCCAAAAGAAGACTATTATTTAAAGACAAAACTGGTAAACAGTCAAACATGAAAAAGTCTTTTTAATGTTGGTCCAGTACATTGTGTATCATCAAACTCACATTTAATTGCATCTCCTTGCAAACTGTCTCCAGCAATGCTGTGTCCTATGCACCTTTATATGTTTTAGCATCTTGCAAAAGAAACAGCGTTTACTGAAAGCAACTGGAATTTCAGCAATTACTGTAAATGTCGTATTATCTCCGAGCAAGAAGTATAACAATTTGAAACATTTAAAGCGAAGGTTTACTTTGACCTTCACATAGTTCAAGGTACTCTTTACACAGCTGAAAGCCCTGCTCTAAATATTCGACAATTCAAATGCAAACTGTTTTTTAGGTGAAATGCTGTCCGGCCCCCAGAATAGTTAATCTTAATTAACAGTTAATTTTAGGCTAAAAATAGCCTGAAAACAGCTAATCATACGCCGCTGAGGATATTTTACATTACATGTGAATATTTCTTGAACATTTAAATGCCTTTTAAAAGAGTACAGTTAAAAATAATTTTAAAGAGTAATTACTTCTCTATAGCATGAGAATATATAAGTGCCTATGGCGGTGTCTTAAAATCTGTTCATTCAGAATCAACATTCTCTTCTACACGCAGTCGATTGTGCATGTGCTTTTAGCACAGCGTCAGAATGAAGAAGAACATTTAGACACAAGTTTCTTATCTCACAGGAAGGCGTTATGAATTGTGGTGTACTCCTTAATTTAAAAATGCTTACTCAGTGACCTTTTGTATTTAAAAATACATCTCGTGACTTCATAAATTATCGCAAATTATCGTGGGCTGATGTCACAGGTGTTAAAATCACTGCGAGTTTCAAAATTATTAGCAGAAGGTCCGACATGTTACACGTCGATCTGCCGTTATTGGGATAGCAGTTATCCTCCTAAGTACAAACCAAGCTGGTTTTTATATCCTGTCAGTGCTTCACGTTTGGAAAACAATTTCAAAACCTTTTAAAGCATCGAATGTGGTAAAGGGGGTAGGGAGAAGGGAGGAGGCAGTTGCTGCTTGGTGAAATTCAAAAGAGATATATGATGAGAGTCAGAGTTTATGTATTTCGTAAAGGGCAAATAGTTACCCTGTTTCTACTCAGTTTTAAGGGATCTGAACAAGGGCAGGATAAAGTGGCTGGCTGTAAAGCGTATATAACCTTTCTAATCGCAAAACCATACTAATGTTTCTAGCAGCAGTGAAGCACGTTGACTTCTGATAAAGGATGAAGAGGGGCACAGGAGCGTGGTGTTAGCAAGCCACCTCTTCAGCACGTTCTGTAGGACTGTGGCTTTTGTAGCACTGTGGGCAAAGCAGGTGCCCCTTGGTTTGGGCTGCACTGCCCAACGTGCCCAGCCATATAGGTGGTGCAGTTTTACCCACCGGCGAAAGGGTTGGAAGGGGTTGGGAGTTTTCTGTTTCTTTGATTGAAAAGGCTGGTTTGAGGAAAATGAAACTTTTTTTTTTTTTTTTTTTTTTTTTTTTGCGGGCAGGTATCGATTTCAAAGACACTTTCATCAGAAGAGATTTGTCAGCCGTCGGATGGAATTTCTGGTCGCGACCAGAAGGAGATGGCAAGGTTGGAGTATCAGGTAGCGCCACCGGCGGGGAACTCACCTGGAATGTGGAAAATCAAGGTTCAGGCCTAGGGACTTGAACGTGAGATTTACAGAGTGAGTACCCTGAACGTTAGCTGTGGCAGTTAACTGTTTATGCAAAGTGGAACAGTGCTAGCAGAAGATCTGGAGACATAACGTGTCAGGCTAGCCTGAGACCTGATAGCTAAGGCACTGCGTTAAATGGGAGAATGGCAAAGCAGGCAGCACCAAGCAGCTGCTCTGCTTACCAGGCTTTCAAACACTGTCTGTCTATCTCTCGTGCTAGTGTATAAAATTCAAAAGGTCTTGGTCCAAGAGAGGAATGAGAACATCGCTGCAATCTCATAAAGTCTTTGCAACACGTGAAACCCGCTTCTTCCACCCCACTGCTGATCCTCTTTGCCATAGAAACGAAGTGCAAAAATCCTCTGAATTCTTGGAAGCAAACTGTGTCTCATGTAGTATAATTTGTCAATAGAGAATTTAGTGGATGTAAGGTTCATTGTTGGTATAGAAAGCGTGGTCTCTTAATAAGACAGCTTTTATAAATAAAATGCTCTTTGAATTTTAAGAAACTTTGCAATAATATAAACAAGGCTTTTAATCTTGGTAATGGTAACAGTGTATTATATACACCATCTAATTTTATCAAACAGTAACAGTTGTAGTTTTTATCTTCAAAAACAGGTTGTGAGTGCTAGAGGGGAATAACTCTTCATAGCAAAAGCTAAGTTAATTTTATGTTGTCTTATGTTGCTGGCAAAGAAGCCTCTTTTTTTTTTAGTTCATCTTTTTTTTCTGATTTTTTTTTTTTCCTGAAGAAAGGAATCATTTCACAGTTTATTTAAACACACACACAAAAAAAATCACATTAAAAAATCTCTCATTATAAGCTTTCTGAAAGTTTGCTATGCACTTTCATGTAAAACTTGGCCTCAGTACAGAACTGCTGTACAATCATTTTCATCTGAGATTTGAACATATTGGAAGAACTAGAGCAGTTCTTTCTTCTATCCTGTCATTTTTTTCCCTTGGAAATGATGAGCATATGGCAACCACCCTCACTGGATTCTCAAACAACAGGAGGGACCTTATTTCGATTCCTGCATCCTGTCATCAGTGAATCCCATGATATTTTGTTCTTGCAAGGCTAAAGATGTGATTCGCATTTGCCATAAGGACAGAGCTTAATGTGATGCCATTTTACCACAGGAGCCCTCAATCAGTTAATTAAACATGATATAAATCACTGCATGTATTTGTAAAGTAAGATTAATATGGCAAAGTCAAAGTAATGAGGAATCCTCACCATTGTCTGAGTGTGAATCACTGATACGAAGATTACCCTTTTTGAAACTGGATATCTTTGAGTGGGTTTTGTTGGCTTAATCCCTCAGACTGCTTTGTGCAACTTGAAACCCAGAGCTGTCATCTTTAGCCAAAATTTCAGCCATAACTTCCTCAGCTTTCACCCAATCATTTAAATCAGCATTCATAATAGTTAGAAAGATCAAGCCTTTCAGCATACCACAAGGCTTCTTCATACCACCTGGGACATTGGCAACATGTTTTATAAATATTTCATTTCATTTCGTTGTGAAGATTCTTCTTTTGTGTTGTTGTGTTTTTGTTGTTTTTTTTTTTCCAGGGGAATTATGGAGTACCCACAGCAGCACATTCCATCACTGCGGTCACTTAGGTTTACAGCCTTAATAAAAGGATTTTTTTTTTTTCTTTCTTGAAGTGCTATGGAGCCTTGTTAAACTAGAGCAATTACAGACACACGAGATAGGTGCTCTGGAAAGATCAAAGCCCCCCTAAAGACAGCTCTGTAGGATTCTGGAGCTCGCTTTGAAAAGCGCTCAGTTTACAAAGTAGAGATGTATTAAACCACACATTAAAAACCCCATGTTCAAATAACGCTAACAGCCTGACTTTAGTTAGAACGGAATTCACTTTAGCCACTGTCTTTTCACATCAAACTTTGAACCACTGTGAAGGAAGTCTCCTGATATATCAGCACGCTGTGGCACCGCGTGCATCCTGTGACATGCTGTCTTGCATGGAAAGCTCTCCTTTTGTTATCGAGCACCAGCCCTGTGCTTTGCTATTCTACAACTCCAGATGTGTGCTACGAGCGGTAGGCAGTCTTGATCCTTGATATTTCACTTAGGAGAGCAGTGTGTAAGAACGGAAAGGAAAAGGGAAGAAATGATGCTGTCCTTCTTTTTGAACTCAAGCCTGTGCTTAAGGGCAGTGGATACAGGGATCGGGACAGGGGCAGGTACAGTGAAAAGGAAAGGTGCTGTGGCACCTGCCTCCTCAAACAGGGCCCTGTGCTCCACACCTCCACGGTGGCTGGAGGGCGTATCAGAAGCAGAATCCCACCAAAGGAGTGAGCAAGAGAAAAAGACCATCAGAAGTTCTGTGTGCTTTCCAGAACTCATAGACTTTACTCAGAAGATGCCTCCAGCAGCTTGAAATAGATAGCAATAGCCGTGCTATGAAGGAGATGTACAAGGGATGCTCTTTTAAAATGCTGGTGAGCGCCCCAGCTGAGGCTGGGATGTCTGGGAAATAATTGAGTGTTGGGGAAATAAACTTACATCTCCCAGCTCACAGGAGAAGACCCTGCTGCTGCACTGCCTGCTCCTTCATCAGAAAAAGGAGGAAAAGAAGAGCTCTGGGTGCTTTCTGTACCTATCAGTGCAGTTGTGCTGCTGGACATTTTAGATTGCGAGGAAAGAGAACAGTTCTGATTCCAAAGGCCAAAGGAGAAAGGAATTTCCTGGAAGCTGGTTGCTGATGCTCACTTTAGCTGCAAACAGTTGTCTGAGCAGAATAAGCAGTGAGTGCTGCGTGCCCAAAGGACTGTGTGATGTGCACCAGTGGAGTTTGTGTACCTCCAGAAGCGGGTGACTTGGGTGCGGGGGTCTTTCAATCTGCTGTTCTCTGTTCATGTGCCTCTGCGCCCTCTGAGGCCTTTAGCTGATAGCAGCCCTCAAGGGTTTGACTCCGTGAGCCCTAAGTCAGCAGCTTGCGATTTCAGAGCGTGCAGAGCTGAGCCCTAAGGTCAGGGACTTCTGTGGCTGCTGAGGGAGAGCTCCTGGCTGACCCTTTTGTCCGTCCCGATGGCCTTCCGAAAACCGGTGGATCCTGTGCAGCTGGAAGCACTGTCATTGCCCTGGAGGTTTGAAAGGTCTGTGTTTGCA
Source organism: Numida meleagris (assembly GCF_002078875.1). Lineage (NCBI taxonomy): Eukaryota > Metazoa > Chordata > Aves > Galliformes > Numididae > Numida > Numida meleagris. The sequence continues at coordinate 6,566,934 of NC_034411.1, forward strand.
AATGCGTGAATGATGAAAGTAAAAAGGGTAACAGGAGAATCCCCGTTGTATTCATAACTTGTCCGAGCTGCAGGTGCGTAAATATAAACATTCGAGATGTGCCGATCTCCTTTCTGTGCTCTGCAGTAACTTCAGATAGAATTGAAACTGCGTTTTTTGTTCGTTCTTGCCCTTTTTCAATTTCACAAATTCCGAAGATTTGGTTTTTTTTGCGCGGCAGTGAATGAACATCACTGTGATACTGATTTGTGGACAGCAGTTTGAATTTTCGCTTAAAACCACGCACGAATATCCTTACAGTACCTTGAAAAGCCATCTGTTCGAAGAACGTCACTTCTCCGCGATCACCGTCAGTAACATTTTCTAGAAAGGGATTGCCATTCCATGAAAATACGAGTGGCGTTGTTCTGAAAGGCTATCAGATAAGAGACGTGTTTTCCTTTGAAGTCATACAAGTATTCCTAAATCGATTATCGTGTTGGATTCTTATCGCAAATGGGTTATTTAGAAATTGCCATACGGAGCTAAACTTAGAAAGGATGCTGCACAACGTGTAAGAAAATTCTCCGGAGCTGGGTTAAACCTGTAGGTAGATGTGCTGAACATTTTCTCTGCTCGTTTGTGAGCGTTGCCACCGTGCTGAGGTGCTGCAGATTTTGCCCATTTAGACGTACCCCTGGACTCTCTCATCAGCAGGTTAGCTATGTGGTGCACTCAAACGTCCTACAGCAGGACAGAACTGTCCCACATTTATTTTTTTTTTTTACAGTCTTCTGTTTTGAGTTGCTTCTTTTCTACTTGGAGAATCTATCACTGTCATAAAACTCCAGTTACAGCTGCATTTACTTACTGTGTGGCTTGCTTTTACAGCTCTCCCAAACCTATATTACCTTTTATAAAACCTGCAACATACATCCCCGTGTTCATGCTTGTTCTTATTTTTGCCCCATGGGTCATATTGCTTACTTATCCAGTGCTGTCAGACCCTGAATAGCTTTTCTTTATTTATTCCTTTCTTACATTGTTGTGTTTTGTGTTATCTCTAACCTAAAATTCCTTGTCATTTACGATGAAAACTTGCAAAATGCAAACAGTTTACTTAGAGGATTAGGGTTGATGTGAAGGATTAATGCAGAGCTAAGGAATCTCCCTGGAAGATATTTGGATCAAATTCAGCCTGCACAAGTTTCCACAAGTCGTAGAGAGCAGGGAGAATGTATATTTTCATTGGTTTGCAGAACATTTGTGTATCATCAGTTAAATCTTGAGTTGGTTTTGTTTCAGTCAAGTTTGTAAGTTTTTAGGGCAGAAGCAGTGTTGTTTCTGCTTAAGCATTCCCAAACAAGTGAATTTCAGAGTTGGTGCCTGAGCATTCAGGGAAATGGCACTTGGAGCCTGTAAGAGGCTGGGCAGTTTATGGCACCAGTATCTTTTTGATCCAAATCTTTGATACAGAAGTGGGGAAAAAAAAAAAAGAACTTGAAAAGCAGTCAGCACCTTTCTGTTCATATGCTTTAAATTAAATGTGTTCTAATTTCCTGACAGGTTTTTTTTTTGTAGCTTTGTAATCCTCCTGATGGTAAGATTAAGGTAGGCTTATGGGGCTGCATTACAGGGACGTGTAGCTGAATTTGACTTGGGAAGAGCTGGCAAATGCAGTCAGAGCTGTTGCATTACGCTGCCTGGAGTGTGCTGAGGATCCGACCCAACTTTGGTACTTGGTGGTAATGCTCAAGTAGGCTTTAGTGGCTTTTGCTCTGCCTTGTAATTTCTTTGCAGCATAATAAAAAGCTCTTTTGAACATTGCTACATAGATTAATATAGAAAGCGCTTGTGATACTTTTATACACAGAGAGTTTAATACTTGGATGCAAGAGCAAATTGATTGCAGGCAATTCTGTGCTTGAGTACCCAGGAGTGAAAGGAATGATTACAATAACCTCTGGGATTTCTTCTCAGAAGTGGTTCCTGAAAGCACCCACACCCACAAAGTGTTGGGCACAACGGAGTATTGTGCCCTTCTGATGTGGAATCACAGAAACATATTTTACTTCGGGAGGTGGGAGGGGTGAGGGGGAGAGGAAACTCAAGAGACATTAATGTTTAATGTTTTTAATTTTGTAAAATGAACAACAAAAAAGGATATGGTTTGCGAGTGCCTCTGAGATTGTTTAAACTCTGGCAGCTTGCTATCGGATGAGATGCTAAAAGCCAGGAAGGAAGAAACTGAGGGGCACAGTGAGTAAACTGCTGCTATCTCACCTTTGGCACCCTGGTCTGATGGAAGAGTGAAAGAGCGGTGAAACAAATTTGGCATGCATTGCTGTGGTCTCCACTAAATGACTTGTGCCACCTTGAATCGTATCAGCTGGGACCTTGAACTGCAGCCAGGCAGGTATATTTCTCTTATTTGTGGAGGGTTCTAGCTGGTATAGAGCTCATTTTCCTGGCCAGCCCCTGGGGTTAAGACTACATGAATTGTGCCTTTGCTTCACTTACCCTTTCCAGGTTGCCCTTTTCTTTTGCCCTGACAAAGAACACGTCCGTGCCCGATGGCTTCCAGGGGGACAATTCAGCATCTCTCAGGAATGGGGAGTAATTCCCCAAGGACCTGAACACCTGCTCGGCTTACCAGGGGTGAATTAACCTCTGGTAAATGCTGAGGAGTGTGATACAAGTTACACGGGTTGGAGTGATGTTGATAGAGACTGCACAGGGGTGCTCAGGAAACACAACTGCTTTTCTGTGGCAGAGGCTGAAACTTTGGCGTGGGGAGAGTGACAAATAATTTCAAGTGAAAAATAAACCCTGAAAAAAAATCAGTTTGGAAACTTTAAAGCTAGGCCTCTGGTACTTTAAAATGCTAAAGAGATCATATCAATGTTAGTAGTTTAACATGCCATAGGATTACAAGCACAGCAAGAAAACTGAAACAAGAATCACCGATCTAGAAATTAAACAATTCTGTATTTTCAAAGCGTGGCATTGAAGCTTTTATTGTGAAACTGATTTTTTGGCAGAAAAAAAAAGCCTGCCAGTATTTCTTGCCCTCTTTGAGGCTGACTGATTGCTTTAATTTGTAGGGTATATGTGCTTAAAGTGCTCTGGTTGGAGGTATCCATCTGGTGCATAAAACTCTCAGTGGTCAGGGCATTATAATACTGTGCCTCGCTGGAGATTTTCCTGGAAGGGGATATAGGAGTTGCTCCAGCACAGCTCTGACACTGGTGAGACTGTGGCAAAGGAACAGATGTTACTGTAGGTGAATAATAATCTGCTGTTATGGGGAGTGGGAGGGTGAGCATACTACAGATGAACAACGCAGAGCTCATTTTGGTGTGTTCTGGTTTGTATTGCACCTTCATTTGTGACACCTCTTATAGGGACCCTCTTTGTTGTTTCTGTTGTGGAGGAGCCCTAGGATCAGGGCACTCTACATGTTATTAAAGCCTGCAAGAGACCTGGGAGGATAGGAGCATGTCCATTTATGAATACCTGCTGTGTATAGGAAACAGGTTTTCCAAAGAGCAGCTCTCTGTGAGATGGGAGTCCATAGTGTGGCGAGTTCCTGACCCAGTTACTCCCCAGAAACTGTGAAAAATTTAAACTAGTGTGGTTTAAGTCATACTCATTTTTCCATATTTCCAGCCCCCGCCTCCTGCTTTGGGCCCCACGTATGGGTTCAAGAGTTGCTTGGACAGCCTTTCCTAGGGGACAGTGGGATGCAGCAAGTGTTTGACAGCCAGGACAGATTGATACAGGAATTCATGTTATTCTTCTGGCAAATTCCTGGGAACATGCAGAGGATAAAGCAATGCTGGTATTTGTTTTACAGTGAGCTGAGGATGGGGAGACTCCAAAATGTTGCCTAGAATAATATTGAGAACAGTGTAAAGCATTTATATCATCTCTGTTTTCAAGGTTATTGACAACTGTTGCTTTTTTTTTTTCTTTTCTCTGTATAAGTGGAAAAGCACCAGGCTCAGTACCTGCATCAGTCTGCTGCCAAACCCAGGCACTGTCCCTAGCTGAGCCAAAACCAGCTTGCAGAATAAAGACATTTAATTGGTTTTCTCATGCAAGTTCTGCGACACCAGTATCTTCAGTCTCTTTGTATTTGATGACTATTGCAGATGCTTCCATTTTATTGGGATTATCTAGGCACACTATATTGACAGCTGCTAGCTGTAGCATTACCGAAGAGTTGCTGAACATTAGGACAGGCCTAATGGATAGGTTTATGTTTTTCAAGCAACAGGAAAATTGCTTAGGTCCATAGAATGGAGTTTTAAAAAATGCACTGTGATCCTATGAATCAGCTTAGTTCTAACTAGTTTAATTTAGAAAAAAGCCTCTTCAGCAAATGAAATTTTATGGCACTGTTCCCAGTTGGTCTCACTCGCTGTACGGATTCTGAATGGCAGTGCAGAGCAGAAGTCAGCCTGAACTTCTCAGTATGAGGGTGGCTGGTATGCAGCTGCTGCAGTGACAGACAGCTTCGGAGGAAATGACAGATTGGAAATTCAGAGCTGGGTTTTTGTTCAAAACTCTACGTCAAGTAGCTTGCAAACTATATTTTAAAGTGAAGCAATGGATGGGATCAAAAGGAACTCGTTATCAGCAGCCATTAGGCCTGGAATTAAACCTGCTGTTCTGTTCAATTTACAGGCATGCACAAGCTCCTCTGCACCGTACCAGTGAGCAAGCTGAATGCAAAAATGCTGTCATACTGTGTCTACTTCTATGACCATATTAGCACTGAAGTTCTTAGGAGCTCTACATCTCTAATCTTGTCAGCATGTCCCCATTCCTGCAGCATACACTCCAGGTACTGAGCACTGCACGCTCACCACGTGGCCTCTTCTCAGTCAGCATGTTCTGAGATGGTTCTGAGCGTGATAAAAAATAGATAGAGGCTAAACTTTGACAAATCCAGCTTTTTTTATTGCCCGGCCCCTTTTCTTCTGAACTGACAGCTCTGAAGGAAAGAAACTGGCACACATGGAGAAAACCTATACAGTGAACAGTGGTTCTGTTCAAGGCATGTGACAGATTGAAGAATTCAGGAACACAGTGATGATATAGTTCTCCAGGAGGAAGGGGATATTTCTCAGGACGAAGAAGGTGGCTCCAACTCTCCCACATCTTCCAGACTTGTCATAATAATCCCATATCTGGGGGTCCAGATTGCTCTTGTTGAAGTAGCCACTTTTGTTTTCTTGCTTTGGGTAGGACATTGCCTTTCCTGAGTGAAAATCCATCGATTAAATGCTTTCAGTCTCATGAATCTTCTCCAGAGGATCCTGCAAGTGCTCCTCACCTATCTACCCTGATTCCTCTCCCTGCAATAACCCATTCGGATCTCCAGAATGAATCTCATAAACAGAGAGCTGGGTTAAGGCTCAGATAGTCTCTGATTTAACAAGCTTCTTGTTTGTTAGTCTTAGCCTAATCATGCTGCTTTGATGGGTTTACCTTGCAAGGGGCCTTATGTTGTTTTTCCATTGTGGCCAGCTAAGCTTGCTTTGCTTTCCACTAACGTTGTCCTATATTTAGTGTTTTGACTTTACATGACCCTGACATTGTGTTGGGGGAGGAGAAGGAAAAAATGTATTGCTTATGGCTAATCCTATGCATTGCTCAGAGACTGCATTCACTCTAGTAACCTTTTTTCATGGTAATATTTTTTGTTAGCAATAAAAGGATTAATTCTAGAAATCAAGCTCTTTGATTATGATAAGCATAATAAATATCTTAGACAAATTGCTATCCTTTTAAGAATATTAGTAAACGAAGACCTTTGCTCTCCTTGGCTAGGCTTGAGTCTGCTGGTACATGCATTCATACCATCTGCACTGTGTGCTAATACAACTCCTTGTTGTCTGGTCTTCCTGGGAATGCATTATATAGATTGCAGCTGGTTCAGAATGCAGCTGCCAGGGTCACGACTCACACTAAGATTAATCATTACGCCTGGGTTAGCTTCATTACTTTGGCTACCCATTACATTTAGCAGAGATTATGAGATGTTGCTTTTTAGCTTACAAGGCTTGGGTCTAACACCTACTCACCTCAGCAACATGCTTTTATGGTATGTTTCTCTTGCTAAGTCTCCTAGAGCAGCAGAGTGTCTCTAGATGCTATACTTTCAGCTCAAGGATGAAACCTTCGAGCGTTACGTGCGTGAAGCAGCATAGCATGGGATTCTCACAGCTCTGGATTCACTTCTCTGACGTGTTTTCCTCCCAGTACTTAATTTCAATGCAGAACTTCTTGCCAGAGAAGACAGTATGATGAAGAGGAGAATGCAGACGTCATCCTCACCCCGTACATAATTGACTTTGCAGTCTACCTGCTTCTCTGGGTTTACTGCCAGGTACTTTGGGTGATAGCTGTTAAAGGAAATGTGGTTTCCTAGTAAGGAAAGAGAGCCAGTGTGAGTGCTTCCACTGCAAATGAAACTAAGGTCATGAAACAATATGACATTTCCCAACAGAAGCCTACAACATAAATTCAGCTAACAGAAATGAACACAAAAGTCTGACTCCGCTACATTCCCCAAAGCGGAGCCTCTGAGGTCTTCTCAAGCATAAAGGGGAAAAAAGCCAAACATACAGAAGAACGTTTGAAGGACAATTGACTAAATGTGCCTGCGGTATTCCACATCAGAGCTATGAAGAGGAAACTTGAGGTTACCTTTTTTTCAATGTGCGTACAGCTTGGGTTCTTGCCCCTGGGGTTATGGCAAAAGCTATTGTTGCTAAAGACAACATGATTGCTCATGTACAGCATACAAGTAAGGAAAAAAAGAATTAAATTTACATGCTTTGATTACATTATACGGTTGTACAGGCTTCTACCTTAGCAGACTTCTCAGTTCTGCAAACAGTGAGAAAAAATATCACAATATCAGACAGGCAGAGGGTCTGACAGCTACTGAAAGGAAAAACAGCCTTGTGGAACATGAGGAGGCAAATTTTCAGAAGTTTTGTTTGGCAGAGCATGGAGGGGTAGGGCTTATTTCTCTGGTGAAAAAAAGTCCTGCTTTCTGATGTTCACCACATCCAGAGGTCAGCTGCTTGCCAATTTAGGGACAAACTCCCTAAAAAGTGCCTTGTAGCAAGAGGCTGGCTTTATCTTACATTGAAATTAAGCACTTAGCAGAGGGGAGTAAGCCAGGAGTCTGCTTGCTCTTGGCACCCTTTCTTCTCAGTGATAAGAGAGACCCTTCCTCCTGAGGACAGCTGTGCCAGCAGGTACGTTCAGCCATCATCTGCAGGCATCCATTCCTCATCAGTCTTTTAGGTTTAGAAAAGAAGCACCTCAGGTTAGCAGGCAAGACTGAGCCAGAAGAATCCAGCTTGCAGTATAAATATAGTTCAGCCCTATGAATATCAAGCATGGCAAAATCAGTCCTCAATTGGGTTATCCTAATTAAGCACATGAAAACTGCTAGGTCTCATCTACTGGTCTGAAGGCAACTGGAGCATAGAACACAGAATAGGCAGAAGATCCCCTACTGCTGTAAGTAGGTATGTTCTGCCCTCTGCAGAAGAGCAAACCTCTGCAAAGCCTTTTGAGGAATTCCAATTCTCATGCTAAAGCCAGGAGGAGTCTTTTCAGCCAGCTGGAAAAGCTCTCAGGGCTCACCTACGAGATTGTTTGTGAAAAGCAGAGCTGTAGGAGCCAGGCAGGTATCAGGCCAAGCTACAAAACCTGGGAGAGGAGCACCAAGTCTCTGAGATTGTGCCTGGTCAGGGATTGATCTTTCTGTCCTACCTCAAGATCTACTCAAGCGCTAAGCCCTAAATGAAGGACAAAATACCTTCATGAGGTGTACCAGAAATGCTGAGTAACGGCCTGAACCAGTGATTGAGCACCTGGTGGGAAGGCAGGGCCAACCCAGGGGAGCTCAGATGTATGCAATACACCTGAGTGATCCTGGCTCCACCCCTTCCCAGATGTCATTTAAGGTTTGGCAGTGGAAGCAAGGGTACTTCTTTGGCGATCTCTGCCTGCTTGAGGTCTTCTGAAGATAAGCAGTATCTTTATTTTTGTGCCTATGGCTGTTGCATTTGAATAAATTCTTATTTGCTCTGGCTTAGGACCTTGCTGCTCTGCTGTCATTGCTGCGCTTTCCATCCCATTACATGAGGTAAGTAACAGAGCAATACTCTCTCATGATTTCTCAAGTATTTGTTGGCAATTAAGAGATAGCTATTGAGAAAAGAAGGTTGAAAGTATTGCTATCAGACTGATTGTTGGAGTTGGGTGTTGTTTTCCCTGGCTTTGGCAATGCCAGGTATGGTAGCTGGGGTGTAGGTTCAGTGACTTGGGTCCTTTCTACATCCTGTATCCTATTACATTACATCCAATTATTGTGAGTTTTTCAAATGGTCTTAAAATGATTTTGTTGAGCACGACTAACCCTTAGTCATATATTTTTGGATTGGAATTGTGTAGTAAGTTGCTCCAGTAAGAAATACAGGACTCTGATGTTTTGAAAGTTGCTACATCAAAGATGGCCTCTTGCATGCAATATGTCTGACAATTTTCCTAATTTAGTACTCCCTTTGATTTCAGTGTTTCTAGATGCCCAGCAATTCAGTAGTCCCACTGTGTTAACTGTTGTGTTTCATGCAATAATGTAAAAGAATCTCTTGCATTCAAAGCAGAATTGTTCTTCTTCAAGACCTGTATGTAAGGATACTGAAAACGTGGCTGTTACAGTCAGATGTGTACAGCCTTGTTTGTTAATGTCTTGCTTTGGCTCTAAACTTCTGAAGCCTGAGGTTTTTTTCCCCTCCACGTGTAGTGGAAGATGCTTCAGTTGAACCTCACGTTCCTTAAGAAATGGTATTGTGCAGGATGCATCAGCCTTTTTCCAAGCTGCTTTTTTATGTGTGCCTGTATATATATGTATAGGAGGCTTACAGCTAGGATTGTGTGCAGTTATGAATCTCCACAGAAACGTGCATTAAGTGTGGAGCCAAAGCACAGAGGTAAGGAGTGATGATCAGTAACTTAGCGTGTTGCCTAAGGGATGGATGGCAGAAGGCTGGGCTGCAACTCTACCGTCTGTCAGGAGGTTTCCATGGGATGAATCTTATTCCACTCCAAGTCCCTCTGAGAACTGCCTGTAAACCCAAAATGTATGGAGTTGAATTTTTGGGGGGGTGAATTACAAGCTTCTGCATCTGAAAAATAAGTTGATGATAACTCAGATTCCTTCTGTATATTTGAATCTCTTTGTTGCCTGCTTATAGCAGAGGAAGATCCTTTTCTCCGTGTTAGTTTCCATTTTAGCTCAGGTTATTTACCATCTTTCTATTGTGCAGTCATAAATTAATAAAGCAACGGCTTCACATGCAGCCAAGAAGCTGCACACTTTGGCTTCTTCTAATGTGATCGTTTTGGAGTAGGGAGAAAGGATGATGTTTATTAGATGATGTTTCTTTAAATCCCTAAAGATTCAGATTTTCAGCTCGGTCCCCACCAGACCTCTTTGTAGGTCACTTCTGTGTGATACTCTGGTTGCACCCATGATTTGGAGATGTCTGTATTCAAGTGACCTAAATTGCATTAAGGGAAGCAGGGAAAGGGGGAGGGAAGGACTGGGGGATGGTGGGAAAACCGGTCTGTCTGAAAATCCAGCAAATTGGAGTTCTCCTGCCTGGACAAATTAATTTAGCAATCAAATGGGTTTAATAAATTTTCCTAATGTAGAAGACTAGATTAGGCAGAAAATATTGTTTATGTAGCAGCTAAGGTTGCAACTGGAGCTAAAAATGCAAGTCAAGTACGGTTGCAGAATAGGAAGGTAAAAGAGTTTTTACAGTGAGATGTCTGGCAATGATCCGGTATGATCCAGCAAGTGAACTTAAATTGGCTGCATTGATATAAAGTTCATGTGAGTGAAGGAATCTTCTGGAAGCGATGGTCCCATTAGCGAAGTGATATGCCTTTATTAGCCTTATGCAGCTGCAATAATCTTAATGGAGCAATCTAGTGTTCTTCCCAAAGGAAGATCTTATCTCATTTATTAATTGTCTTTCTAGTAGTTATGAGTTCATCTGAACTGGGATAAGTGTTCAGGCTGAGAATTCTGATGCCACAGATAAGGAGTGGGTTTAATACAGGGTATTGGTGGCTGTGTTCTCAGCAAGGGTCTGTACTGGTAGGCTCATGTCTTGCTATATGTTTCCTGCTAACTTGACTACTGGCTATGTAAATACTCAGTTTGAATTGCAGGCTGAATTCATCGCCTGTTACTAGTGCAAACTAAGTGTGCCTTCCTTCAAATGCTGGCAAGTGGCATTTCAATGTGCAGCTCTCAGGATACATGACAGAGATTGGCCTGTTGTGCACACTTCTTGTGCATCTTCTGGCTAGAAAGTGAGGCAATGATGAACAGAGAAGGCAAACTGGATGCAGTTGTGGGAAGCTCCCTTGTTGAAACCTGCAGTAATCAAATGTTTTCTGTACAATCTCTCTATGTGGGTTTTGTTCTTGAAATTCTTTTTTTAAGCAGAAAGCAATGTAGTGGGAATGGGATTTCTCACTTCCCCCATGACACCTAGTCAGGAAAAAAACTAATACCTGCCCCTTGCCCATTTATTTGCTGTACCTAGGCTGTAGCAGCAATTTTTCAGTGAATATTTGTGAGGGAGAGAAATGATAACAGCTTCTGTTGGTGTGGGGTGGTGCTTTGTAAAACCACAGCGGCTTCTTTACTTTATGAAGATACTTCTGGGGACATGCTGGTTGCTGAGGAAGAGCCCTCCTGTCCTCCTATGCCTGTGCAAGACACCTGGGGTCAGGACACACTGGAGATGTGAACAGAGGGCATTTGCATCTTCTGCACTGATAGATGAGCTGACTCTTCAGATGATTTCAACCCTTATCACAGTAACGGTACCTTAGGGATCAAATGACTTGAGACACAGGACTTCAGGCTCTGGATCCCTCTCTGGAGTCTGCTTGGTCAGTTATGGAAATACTTTGGCTTCTAATCTGGATTTCCTTGCCCCATTCCCCCTAATCTTCTCTCTCTCCTCTCAAAGCAGGGAATTTGAATACCCATAGCAGAGGGCAGAATACCACTCAGTTAATTCTCTAGAGTATAGGTACTGCACAGCTTGCTGCTAGGGAGCTGAATGTATGTTTTATGCCATGGGTGTCCAACCTTTTGGCTTGTCTGCGCTGCACTGAGTGAAAAGGAATTTTCTTGGGCCACATATGTTAGCTGCTTCAGAAGTAATGCCTCCTATTTATTTCCAGGGAAACTATAACAGATATAATGAGCAAAGTGACTCTGTTCTCAGTTGCAGGTACACCTGCATGCCATGCTCAGCATAACCTGCACCAGCGGAGGTGATCCATGGTCACTGTTTCCTCAGTGGAAACGCACCACCCCACCACCAGCCCCTCACTATGCCACCTCCACTGCTTGTTCTCCATAAATGTTCATTAAGCATTGATGAATGCCAGTGGGTGCAACGTTTTCTGCTTAGAGGATTTCAGTTCCACACCTTTGTCTCACGCACTTGCATGTCACATTCCGTTCTGTCAGGCTGCCCCTCTGCTATCATCTGTCACACAGCAACAAAATGTAATGGAACATGGGTGGGAAGGTTCAGCCTTTACTGCCATACCATCAACATCTGCCTCTGACATTGTGGACCATAATAGGAGGCATTAATTTTGGAGCAGCTCTTGTAAAATACATAATGTAGTTAATGTATATAAGTAACAAAGCTTCTTTTATCTGTTAATGTTTTAATAAAAACATTAAAAAAGCAACTAAAACATAAAACTAATGGGATAGTTTACTGTTTTTGTGAACCTAACGCATCAGTCTGGTTCAGCAGTAGTGATTGCAATTCTCAGTGATTTCTCAAGGTATTCATCAGATTTCTGATGACACTTTACTCTTCCTGTACTTCATCCTTGACAATAATTGTTCACAAATGTGTACTGCCAAAAAGCGATGACCTGAATCAGGTGTGGCTGTGAAGCAGTGGCTATCTTTCTCTGGAAAGAGAAGTCTTACGGAAATCTAGTAGAGAGACATGATCACATCTTTGAGTTGAATGTCTGATTGCCATTGTACACATTCCCTTTGAAAACTTGTGGGTAATGTATTTATGTTGACTGAAAATGGAGTCACAAATATAAACGGATGATTTTTCAGCAGTCGTGGAACTTATTCTCCGATTCCTTTATGAAAAAGGAAAGAACAGCTGCATAATGTTTTCTGTTCATGGGACTGAGTTTAGCCAATGTATCAAAATACATACAGTTGTTTGCCACCACATGATTGAGCACTGCATTGAGCCCTCCCCATGCCCTGGTTTCATTCAGCACCCCAGTGTGCTTTGTTGGGAGCAATGGGTGCATGCCTGGGGCCTGGCCTGGCTGCAGTGTGAGCTGCGCTGCAGGCCGCAAGTTGGATGTGCCTGGCTTATGCCCTGAAGCAAAATGTATAATGCTTAGAGAACAGAGTGTGATTTTTCTTTTTTTCTTCGCTGCTGGAATAAATTACCATGTTGGAGTGCTGGACTTATCCCTAGATAGGCATCACCAGTAATGCGCATTTAGCAAATAATATCAAGTTGAAAAGATGCCTCTTGAAAATTTTATGGGTTTGCAACAAATGGAAAAATAACAGCATTTGAGGACTTCTAATATATCGTGTTCTCAAGATTAACCCCACTGATGGTTGCTTCTCTGCATCTTTCAGCATGGCTTTTTGTAGGTCATACAGTGCTGCCCTTCAGCCATATGGGTCTGTTATATTTTTCTAATGGAGACTAATACACCGCTCACATCGAGTGAAAAATCTGAGAGAAAAATAAAACCTCTACCTCCCTAATATTCCTTTATGTCTTTGTCAGCAAAGAATGCTATTTTCTGCTCTTGCTTGTGCGCCTGACCCAATACCACTAGGTCTATGTGTATGATATTCAGTATAAACATGAGGTGCTCTTGGGTTGTATTTATGACCTCTCGTGTCCATTTTTTCCTCAAGAAATTTCGTTGGGCTGAATTGTGATGTGTGTGCTATGAGATCCAAGGGACAGAGGCATAAACCTAGAAGAACTGTAGAACACAAGTAAAAATATCTTTCTTTCTCCGTGAAGTTTGATTGCAGTATTCATGCTACCCAGCTAAAGAACAATTGAAGTTAGGAAGTTAAACTTAGGGGACTGCTACGGAGTGAAGGCTGACTGGTGTTTACAGCTCTTAATGCTGATGACACTATAGGAATTGTTAGTTGTGAAGGCAAGTACTCATGGATCCAAGCTTTATTCTTTAGTCCAGCTGAAGAAAGAAAAGTTGTTTGCCTGCAAATAATAGCTTATTATTTTTCTTAGATGCACACAAGATGTTAAAGGTTCTGTACCTAAGGTATATTTATGGTGTTCCTCAGTGCTGTGAGGACACAATATAACTGGTGTATAAAGAAAAAAAATGAAACATCTTTAACTGATGGGGGAAATAAAGGGAAGAAAGTCTGTGCTATTGATCTAAATCCGTTTAGTTGCCATGAGTAGAATTAGAACAGAAGTTGGCTTAGGTCCATGTTGCAGCAGTTTAACAGCTGTAAGCACCTATTCCTCCTCAACTGCTTGTTGAAGAAGCGGTGTTGCTGCTGCTAAGAGTTGAGCGTAAGTTCTATTTCCTTTGCTTAAACTGCATACGAACATATTCTTAATGACTTCTTCCCATCCAGAATTGGGTCCCCCATGGCAGAAAAGGTGATGTGGGTTACTGAATTTGGCAGCGAAGCTCTATTAATCTCTCAAGCTTCCAAACTTCGAACTTTATTTTTCTTCTGAAAACTCGCTTTGATAATTTTCTTTGTTTTCTTCATGTTAATGAGTTTGCCGTCATCTGGATTTTGAAGAATGACAAACCAGGTCAACTCATGCAGAAGAGTTAAAAGGGGAAAAAGGGAAGCTTAGTTGAAAATTTCAAACTATTATGTATTGGAGGAATGGCCTTTTGTGAAGCTTATACTACCACTCTCAAAAGAAAAAGCTGTTAAGTTGCTTAAGAGGTTTCAGATTTGCTGTCTGATCAATATAAAGTATTATTAATGCTGTATTAGTAAAGACCTATGCTACGCACTCGAGTCTTATTACGATGATGTCCGTTTATTGATACTAACACTTGATCCTATACAACAACTTATTTTGGAGTTATTTTTGATGAATGTTGTTCATATGTGTTATATAGCTTGATCTTGCAAGCCTTTACTCGTGAGGGTAGTCAGTTGTCTTCAAAGATTTGCAAGAATGGCCCATATGCAATACAACCCCGATTATCCAAATGTCAGGGGAGACATCGAATAAGTTCATATAATCGACATTTTGAATAATGAGGGAATTTTCAGTGCAATTAATAGATGTCAGGGGACATGACCATCTTTCAGATGACAGGGAGTTTTCAGAAAATTTAGCTTTTGATAGCTGAATTTCTAATGTATGTGCTAGTGACAGACTGAAATTGCAGAACATCTGAAATGTGCCTATATATTTGTAATAGCCCTGCCTGTGAAATCAGCCTTGGCTCTATTTACTGTGCTATTTGCGTTGCGGGTCAAATTGTCACAAGTGCTTAGCCTAACGTTGCAGTGACTCTGCTGTCAAGGGTTAGTTTCCAGCAATGCAGTGGAAATCAATATTGGAATAGTCTGAAGTAAAATACTTTTTCAAAATACAGCACTGTCAACTTTGGAATCTGTTTTTGTTGTTTTAGTTTGTTTTTGTTTTTTTTTTAAATCCCATAAAAACATGAAAGTAAGCAATGCTTAGGGGAAGAAACTCCTGGAAATAATGACAGAAGAAGGGACAATTCCAGACCCCTTTCTGTGAATGTGGAAATACACCAGGGATCATCAGTGTGTGTGTCAGGATGACTCTTTAAACTTGGAGGTGGTCAGTCAAAGGTAATCCAAGGCCAAAACTCCTGCTTTCTGATGGCTGTTTGTCTCTGCACAGCCAACAGAAGGTGCTGCGGTGGGAGGTGCTGCTTCCCTTCTTCCCCAGATGGCTGCGCATGAGCACCCAGGGATGCATATGGTTCTGCTGGCTCCCTGGGCAGAGAGCACCGATGGTTTCTCTGATGGCCTCTCTTCAGGTCTGCTCTGCCACTGTGTAATCAGAGTTGATTCGTAACAGCGCTAACGAGCAGTACAGTCTTGCTAGCTTCTCAAATGCTGTTAAGCGACACAAGCGGAGTTATGACCATTTCTGCCCCGAATCAAAGCGCTGATGTTTGTAGGAAGCTGCAACTGATGCGTCCATTTATTTTGGTGGAGAGATGAGCAATCGCTTGTTTCCTAGGAAACATGGGGCTGTGCATATGCGGCTTCAAATGTGCACCCTAATGTTTTCCTTCGTGTTGATAGAGGAGAAAGTTCATCCAATGAGATCCATTATGCTTAAAACAGAGGGGAGAATAAATTTGGAAACTTTTTCTATTTAAAAATAGAAAAAGATATCATCAGTACTGCCAAAGATATGAGAAAAAGACAGAAATAATTCAAGAAAATAGCAGAAGTGCTCTTTCTGTCTATCTTGTCTAGAAGTCTCAAGATTTTTATAGCTGCGGAGCCATCTGCTAAGTTTCATGTATTGTGCAGCTTTGCTACCTCACCATCATCTGCTCATTAATCTGCCTATTTCTAGGGCTATTTCTGAGATTTTCAACCTCTGAACACCTGTCAAATAGCTGCCATTTGTTCTTAAAACAGTAGTATAATGTAAGGATTTTTACAGTAAATCATTTTGTGTGATTGCCATATTACTCAGCAAAAGCTTAGGCTTTCATAAAGTATTTGCCTCCAGCTTGCCAGTAAACCACTTCCACCCCACCCTACCCTAGCTCTTTGTTATTTCCTTCTAGAAGAGTAAATGAAGCATGATTTGTGGTGATGTGTGTTGTGTCCCAAAATGTAATGTCCATGAAGCCCCAGGAACTGAATGAGCAGTAGCTGCCTGTCGGTAAGTGCTGCTGGAAGTATTAGAGGTCTGAGAGACTGAAATCCTCTCCCACCAGGTGGCCAACGTGTCACTACCTGGTGTGAAGCTCATGGATGCTTCTGCTCTTGCTCTGAAATTCCCTGAGGTATTTTTCAGGCACTTATTTAATTTTGCATGCTTTAGGTAAGTCTCAGTAGCAGTGGATGATTCAGCTCAAGAATTGTTTTCTTCAGGGACTAATCATTCTGTCTTGACCTACGCTTCTAAATTTAGTGGTTAATCTCTGCAGGCTTCTTTAGGAGAGGCTGGAGCTTCCACTCTAAAACCTCCTGTGAAAGCACAAACCTTAGCCATTTTGAATCACACCCCGAGTCTCTTTCTTCTCTTGATTATGTATGGGGCTAAGGAGACTGTATTTCTAATTTCACAGTTACAGATGAGGTACCACAAGATGGATGAGCTGATCTAATAGCCTGCTGATACTTCCTGGCCATGTGTTCCTGCTGTTTCTCTTGCTTCAGCTTGGGTGTTTGTGCTAACGTGGGAGCAAGCTACCCCAGCAGCAAAGCAAGCAGAGCAGAGGCAACCTGAGCTTACCACCTAGGGGGATGCTCTTTCTGCCGCCTTCACCCTATAGGGTGACAACATTTGGCCATGCCTGTGCTCCTTGGTTTCCTTTTGGTGAGGGATGTCTCCCTTAAATTAGAGTGAAAACTGTCAAATCCTGGCAGTGCTGTGATTTCCCTCAGTCTTTTCAAGAGCAGCAACAGCACTGGTGCTTAGTGTTTCTCCCGGACCTCCAGAGGCTTGTCATGGTTCACACTGGCCAGGGGCCAGTAGAAATAGAGCAGCCAGCTCTGCTGCTGAGCTAGGAAAAAGGGTGCATCCCTATTGCAGGAATGCACTTGAGTTGTTGGAAAAAATGGTCAAAATGCATTGTTCTTCTTGGTTTTGGAGGACACTCCTTGCCTCTTAGGCGTGCTGTGCAGTGTTAGGGGTGCAACTACATGTCCTGTAAGTAATTGAGAAGAGAGGGTCTGCCTGTCAGTAGCTAACCTCTTATGATCATGTTGACAATAGTTACCATCAATTAAAAGCCAGTAATAATTGTGGAGTTAAGAAAATGAAAGCCCTTCAAAGTGAGCACAAGGTGTGCTTTTTTGTGGGATATTTGGAGATGAATCCTCTGCAGCAGAAAGAATAGAACGGTGCCTCTTATCTGGGGTCTATTTCTCCATTAGGAGTAATCAATAGTGGTACAATCAGGAAGTTTTTCTAGGAAGAAAATACTTCATGTTGGGTAGGAATACATCCCTTGTTTCAAAGGCAATACTCTGTAACTTCTACATCTTAAGTCTAAAGTGTCTGGTGTGTTGAGGGACCTGGGCTATTGTCAGCATGTCCAGAGTGCAGCCTCCAAGCAGCAGCACAAGTTCTCTTCATCCTGAGAAGCAATTTGGCCTTTTCCATGCCTGTTTGTGATGGATGAATTGGAGGAACAAACTGTGAGGGGAATTGCATTTGGAACAGGACAATGAATAATGAAGTGGTGACCTTAGCCTTGAAGTCTAAAATGAGATTTCTGCATTGGGCCAGAAAGTGACAGTCTGAACTCTGCAATTAACATTTCAGGCTTTATTTGAAGTCGCTGATTCTGAAGGTTATCTTGTGTAACCAAACGAGTGCACGTGCATACGGCTCAGTGGGGAATGAATCATGCTATGGATTAGTTCTGGGCCGTGCAGTTGTATTTTAACAAATCCATCCAGTCCCATGCTGTGGAATGTGTGGACAAGGTTCAAGTTTGCACTGATGGAAAATGGAAGCCTGTTGCTATACTGAGTTCAGTTTGTTTTCACATGTGGTGTGTTGTCTATCTGGTATGTCTATTTTATTTATAGCTACATAAATATGTATTTCTTAAAAAGCTAGCTGATGATTTTCACATCAATATTGTGTTTTCAATGGAAACAGGCTTTTCAGTCAGTGGAGGCTGCTGGCAAAGTTTTATTGTTGTGATCGAAAATGTTTGGTTTTGATGAAATATTGGGAAGTGAAGATGTGGGGTTGTGGTTTTTTTTCCTGTAGAATCACAAAGAACTTGATGCAATTTGTTAACAAATGCTCTTTGTTAAAAATCTTTTGAGTGAAAGTATATCACAGCTGGCTGAAATGTTATGTATGCATTGTAAGTGCATTATATTTTGCCTTCTGACACCTTGGGAAAGAACTTCTTTGTGGATAGTAGGGAAAGCTGGATTTGCAGAGAGTGTGTTTCTTTTATTTTTTTTTCCACTCTTGTTTAGGGATTTAAAAAAAAAAACACTGGTCAATTTGCCAATGTTTTTATTAGATCTGGCTGCTCTTCTTTGAAACTCTGAATGCCAGGCGGTCTTCCCTGTTTGCTTAGTGAAAGCAGGGGCCTGCTTCACACTGTTTGCTCTGAGGTTGGTGCACTGACAGGCAGGCATTTGTCCACATTTTTTTTTATTATTAACTAGAATAAGCAGTTTAATAACTAGGATTAAACCATCAGATCATGACAGAGTAGTATTAGCTGCGGGAACCAAGTTGGAAAGGATTCCAGATGTGATTAGATGAATACCTGCCCTTCAGGGGAAATAGTTAAGCAGGCCTCCATTTTTATTGGTAAGGTAAATGCTTCTTGGGCCATTCCAGGCAGGTATCCCAGGTTTGCACTTCTACGAAGATGCTGTAAATCCCAAGTGCCAAAGAACAGATTGGATTCTAGACGTGAGCCAAAAGTCTCTCTCCCTGATGAAAATCAACCATTTTGCTAGAACACACAAGATTCTGTTATTGCTTTGAATAATTTAGATTTTTTTGAAATAAACGCAAAGAAGCATTTAGAGCATGCCAGTAGATGAATATTTCCTTTGTGGGGGGGAGGAAAAGGGGAGTGGAGAAAAGCTGTGGTCAGAGAGCTCAACCAAATTCCAATTGTCTGAAACAAATGGCAAAACTTCTATAGGTTTCAGCTGGATTAAAAATGGTCTTGAAGTTATGTTCCCCCACCCAGTGTAAGTAAAGAGATGTTTAAGTGTGTTTTACAAGTGTGTAACACATTGCATACATATTACGTATTCAGCATTATGAGAAGCTGTATTGAAACAGCAGTAGAAAAATGATTTTTTGGATAAAAATACCGGTTTTCTATCATTCTGTTTAGAAATTAAAGTGATATAACAACTTTGACTACAACACTGATGGCCATCCTGTTAGAAGTTGGCAAATTCAGTCTTGCTCTTTTGAGATCATAGAATTATAGAATGGTTTGGGTTGGAAGGGACCCTTAAGACTATCTAGTTCCAACCCCCCTGCTATAGAGTTAATATTTTTTCCATTATTAACCACCTTGGGCTATCCTCCCAGAAGTATCTGGGTGCCGAAGTAACAGTGTAAATCTAGCCCTGGAGCACTATGATAAACTTCCCCCAAATACTACATTGAAATACTGTTCCAGTCTGTGTGATGGGAGACGTATTGCACAAGAAGGCCTCACAAATTTCTCTGTAAACAGCTCTACTGTCTGCCTCATCAATATATAAGATAAATGAACCGGACATAGGGCACCAAGCTACTACCGGTGAAGAAATAAAATGTCAAGTTAGTGTATATAGTCATTTTAAAACCTTTCCTCCCTGATTACTCTTAAACAGCCTAATAGCACAAATGTGTTCTGCCTCAGAGGATGCTTAAGCTCAAGCATAGGGCTTTCAGGGAGAAACTGTAAAGGTGTTTCTTGCATCTCGATAGGCTTGAATAAGTCTTAGAGAAACTAAAAGGTGCAAGTGGTCAGTCTAGATAACTTTATTATTAAAAGCTGTGTGGGTGGAACATTGTCCAGGAGGATCACAGTGAAGGGAACACAGAACAGAGATCAGTGAAAGCTTCAGTAGGTTCATTCTGTCCCTGTTTCAGTGGATATTCTTCTGCTTCTCTTCTGGCAGTTTGCAGTGTAAATGACACCAAACCTTCACTTCCTCTCTCCTGTGGTGTAGAGGAGTGGTTTCAGGTGGTTGCAGAAATGCTTGGTGAAACTCAGAGTAGTACAATGCAGTTCTATATCAAGGTGGTCCTCCCAAAGAGAGATGCATAGTCCCGAAAGAGTCAAAGGAAGAAATACTGCAAAATAGTGACCAAAGTTGTCTGCGTTTGTTGCAAGCTCTGCATTTATGTGTGGCCTGATCAGAAGCTTGCTGAAGTCAGTCTTCATATGAACCTTGATGGACTTTTGATTAGTGCTCTGTGAGAATTTGTCTTGGCTTCTGTTACTGAGAGATTTGCATGGCTGACATGAAATTAAATGAGGTCACGGAAGGCACTTTATTTTCATCACCTACAAGGGAAATAATATAGACATTTTCTTGAACTTCTCAACCCTCATTTCTGAAATCTTTCCCTACTGCACAGCGGTGTCTGGCTGTTTTCCCTTACTAGGAGTAACTCTCTTGTAATGCAAAGCACAAGATTCTCTTAGCTAAGAGAGTGGAGATTGTTTGCCCACCAAGATAGCAAAAAAGGAGTATGAGTCAGAAGGAAAGGGGCACTCCCAGCAGACAGTAGATATTCAATAAAATGGAAGGGTAGCAATATTCGGCTTGATTGACTTTTGAGATGCCCATAGCCCTTTCTGCCATCAGAAAAAATAAAGTATTTCAGTCTTCTTTCTAAAGGTTGGAACTAGATGATCTTCAAGGTCCCTTCCATTCTAAGCCATTCTAAGATTCTCCTGAGTACAGAAGATTAAGCGGCTCTGATTAAAAAGTGAAATCATGACCACAGTGAGGTAATCCTTCTTTTCCCATCTTTCTCTGTATTCCTAGTGCTTCCAAAACAAATATTTAGGTGAAAAAAGCAAATAAAAAAACCCCACCCCAGGCCCATAGGTTAAGTAGACCTTCATATTTTTATTACTGCTCTTGTAAGAGTTTTCCCCACACCTGTGGCTTTAATGAGGCTTGAGAAAATGTGGGAAAACACCAATATGCTTCTTGGTCTGAATAAAAGTTTGTCATTTTTTGCAATTAGTTGGCAGCTTGTGGAAGGTGAGCCCTTCCAGTGGGTTTTGCATCAGACTCCAGTTTTGTTAATCTTGAGGGGTGCAGGGAGAGGGAGTCTGAGTGCGTGGGGGTGCTTCAGAGTGGAGTTTTGGAGGGGCTTTTGCAAGAACAAGCCATAGAAGAGCCTTTCCAGAGAACACTCTTGCTCCCTGCTTTACCATAAATGTGTGGTAGGAGCAGCTGTGAAGGAAACGCAGCAGGAGAACTCAAGTGCAGGATTGTCTTTGACCTCTTCTGCTGCTTTGTAATCCCCTTCCCCGTTGCCCCCTGAGACTCAGAGGGGTGATGGATGACTGGGAGCAGGAGGGACCTGAGCGTGGCTGATGTGATCCTTTTCCTTGGAAACATCCTTGAAACACTAGGAAGTCAAACTAATGATGATTTAAAAAAATAAATAAATGACTTTCTCACGTTTGGGGATTTCTTAAATTGTCACGTGCTCATTTTTCCTGACTGTATCTTGTTTGATTACTTGGGGGAAAAGAACAAAAAGCCTTTTCCCTCTTCTTGTATATGTCGTGAATTACATTATATAAGCAGCTGCTAATGATAATTGATGAAAATAAATCAGTCAACCTGTGCTGACTTAGAAACAAAAGTAAAAAAGACACTCATTAATTTAATGGCTTTGTCCTTAAAACCTTAGGCATGACTTTTTTTCCCTCCAACTGAGATCAATATAGATGCTTTTGTCTCAAAACAGAGATCCAAGTACCAAATTGTTGAACAGATTTCTCCTTTGGAAATGCCACTGTCACTTGAAAATGCCATGTGCACAATGCAGCTGTCTGACTTCTCAGGTTTACAAAGGAGGAAGACCACATGAAGCCTATAAGCATGCTTGTAACTCAATGTGTAAAAATTCAATGTTTATTTTGAATGTTTTGAGGCTTTCCTTTTCTGTAAAGCTGTGTTTGCTTGCACAAACTCCCGATCCTCAAGTGATCATATTGAATTTTGTAGCTTTTTGTCATCACTTCTGTTCGCACGCTCTTCCACAAGTCTGAATAATGCAGTGTGTTTTTAGTGTCAAGTGTTCCTGCTTTATAGTCTCTTATCTACTTCTTTCCTTCTCACACAGTTGTATTTTTTCTTACACCTCTCTTTATTCCTTCCTAGAAAGTCATCTGTATTTTTATTTTTTCTTTAAACCATCTCCTCACTGGGTGTGGGCTTCTGAGTTTCCCATTCTAAACTGCCACTGAGGTGCATTCTTTTTATCATTAAAACAACCCTTCATGGCAATTCAGTCAAAGGGAGGAAGCGACTGGCTGCTGTTGGTGTTGATGAATATGATGACTGTATCAGTTTATCATCTGACATTACAGCTTTCCTCTTCAGCTGGTGTTCATTGGAGTTTGATCTTAGGCAAGTATCAGTATGTGATGCTTTTATTCAGGTTTGGCCAAAAGAGATCTGTCAATGGACTAATAAATTCTGTTTCAGCTCTGTGTGTATTGCAATGCCAGCTTGTAATATTGTGATGAAAATTTTGTAGTCCAAACAGATTTGGTCCAGATCAGTGGTTGTGTAGAATATCTCTAAGGAATATTTATGAACAGATGACACTGTTACCAGAACCAGATTGGCACACGAGAAGGCCTTTTGCTCCTGCAGGTTCTGTTTTTATAGAGTGAGATGTAGATGTGTTTAACACTTATATCCTGTAGTCAGGAAGAGTTAGATTTTTCATGAGATCTTACCCTTGGTAACTGCATTTCCCAGCAAATAGCATAATACCTGCATCTTCTCTTTAAACTGGAATTGACCTTCCAGCTTCAGCTAGAGCAGTGTTGAGAGGTACTAGACAGCTGCGATATTGCAAATCAAAGCTGGCTGCCCTTCCCTTTCCAATAGCCTTGGCAACGTAGCGCAATGCTTTCAGAAAGAAAGTTCCAAGGATAGTCCTTAGAGTTCCACAAGAAATGGTCAGCAAGGATCTTTTTATCATTAATTGTTGGGGTTTTTTTTCTTTTTCAGATACCCTTCCTGAACACTGGAAAAAAGACTTTTGGAAACTACCATATTCCTTGCTTTGCTGCTTCTGTTTTCCAAATGCTGCTGCTGATGAGACAGACATCTCTGCTCTGACATGGCTAGTGCTAACTCTGGAAAGGTATGTTTGCTGCTTATGGTATGTTCAGCATATCCTTAGCTTGGCTACAGCCCTGTGGTTGCGGTGGACCAGCAAAGAATAATTACTGCTGTGCAAGATGAAGAGATGCTGCAGAAAATCTTTGCAGGCTTTATGCTAGGCCTGTGAGTTGAAAACTAGTCTCTGCTTTGATCACAATTCCAGGGAGGGGGCAAAATAAATGTTTCTGGACTTGTTGGGTCCTTATACTTAGTTCTATATAAATGTAGCTAGACGTTAATTGCTCTTAAGTGTTCCACTGTGGGAAATTTTCTTCTGTTGCTTTTAAATAGAGACTAAAGAAAGGGCTTGCAGGAGAGCAGAGATGTGGCATCACTTAGATATGTGTGATATGCAAGCAGGGTATGTGGCCGGTAGCTTTCCTCTTGCAGTCAAGAATTGCTACTTAGTTTCTGCTTACTGCACTGAAGGATGGCATACTTAACAAAAAGAACATGTCTGTGATCATCCAAGGCATATAAAACACAGAAAGGTGATGTGAGGTTGAGAGTTTATAAAGTCAAAAGCTTGTCACAGGTTGTATAGAATGTCAGTTTATTACTATGTCAAGTATTTTGATATGTAGCTATATAAAGTGTCTACTTTTTCTACTGCCAAATGTCTTTTGTTTTGTAAATGTGAGGAAAGCCATTGCAAATACCTATGAGGTCAGAGCATTTATATAGGCAAGTTTGCAGCTTACCTTATTTATAACTCTTATACTTTGATACTGAAATGTGAAATAGATTCCTTACAGCTAACAGGAACAAACAGGAATGAAAAGCTTCTAGTACATTAGTTTTTAGCAAAGTTGAGTAATTGCAGTGTAAATAGGTGAAATACCAAATGGGGCTTCTCTTTTTGTTTATAATTCTAAATAGTATACACACTTTCAAGAAAGATTTACGTGAAGAACACAGATAAGTAAATAAATGGAGTGAGTATGTGATTAATGATTTTAAAATAGTGAATGCTTCCAATTTGTAACATTCTTGAAATAGATTGGCCGTGCAGGCCTTGTTTTTCTTCCTGCTTCACAGAGCTGTCTGTGTTTTGTTTATTTACTGTACAAATCCATATTCAATGCCTCATTTTCTGTTTAAACTGCAGGAGAATTTTGGTCACTGGAAAGATCATTAAATTGTATTAATATGTGTTTAATTAAATCTTTAACAAAACAATATATATTATAAATCACTCTGTAATTAAAAGGCGTGAACAAGTCGAATGGTGACAAAACAGGAGAATGAAATTAGACGTGTGAGATCAAACAATGCCAAGCAAAGGGCCTGCATGGCTCTACGTGGGCATACTGTTTTTGAGCTACTGAAGGCCACAATTAACGATGCAACAGATCAGGGTTGTTTTTATAATTGCTTGATATTGTTAGCTTACTGCTGTTCTCATCTGTTGCTACTCATCTTGCACTATATCCAGAGCAGTGGAGAAAATGTTCCATCTGAGCTGTTGGTGATCCTGCAGATTATAATCCTGACAGCAATGCAGTAAGGGGTTGGTAGTCAGGGAGTTTCAGTGGCTGGGAGTGGGAGAAGTTTCTTTCTGAGAAATAAGGAGTCTGTAGAAGGAAAGTAGTTGTTCTCATTCCTATCATTAGTCACCACATCAAGAAAGCCTTCACTCTTTGTACAAAGCGGTAGTTCTGGCAGCGTAATGAAAATCCTGGTTCTGCAGAGGACAGAAGCCACCTCTGTGTGTTAATCGAGTGTTTCAGTGCTTCCCTGACCAAGCATGGGTCTACAAAGGATTGTAAAACAGCCCATCTGGTTTGAATGAGCTGCAGGAGCTCATCTTACGGCTGTTTCAAGCAGGCAATGGAAACTATACTGACCAAATCTGAAGTAGTTCTACACAGGTAGATGGAGTAGTGGAAGAACACTTAAAATATACAGTGAGTAAGAAAATAAATCGTTAGAAAGTGCGTTTCCTTTGAACTTAAAGTTCAGTATCACCAGCACAGTGGTCACTATTTCAAGTTTAATGGAAACTGTTTGGAGATCTAAAAGTTTTTAGGAGATATATTTCTGAACAGGTCCCATCAAAGTAAGTAAATGCAAGCTTGGTAACAGACTAGCTCACAAATAGACTAACATTCCTGTGTTCTCACTACAAAATGAAGAATTCCAAGATTTTTGGTATCAGTTTGACATCAGCAGTGAAGCTCTGTTTAATATTATGTTTTCTTCAAAATGTTCAGTCAGATGTAGCTCAGGAATGAACATTTTAATTTGGCAGAAATCTTATTTTAATAAATCCAGAGCAGTGTCAATGATCTTGATTCATTCAGATTAACAAGGTCAGGATTTTCTTCAAACTAACTAACGCGTGCTTGAAATGAATATTTTTGGTACATATCTGTGGTTAGGATCATCCTGCACTATGTGTAGATCAATGTAGGCTGGTAGTCACTTATTTCCACTGTATCATTTGTATTTTTTAAAGTTTCTTTTTTAGAAAATAAAAATCTGTGGGTCATAGTGATTGCTGGCACTGCAGTGGAACCTCTGTCTTGTCCCTGTCTCTGCCAAGAGGGAAGCTTGTATCTGGGAAATCCACTTTTTTACCATATGCTTTGATTTTTTCTCACTTGTTAAGGAAGAGATGATACTGAAGTGTTTTGATAGCAAAGGAGAAGAAAGCTTAGCACGTAAACTGTTTTTTATAATTACAGAATAGTCTCCTTTAATAACGTTTCAAATGCTGCATCTGGATGACTTAAGTTCCTAATATATAAACCTTTGTAATATTATTTATAGACTTTATATAGTGAAATTAAGTGGTTTTGACTCTGACTCAGTTGCTGTAAGTCTGGCAGGGGGAGTCTTGGATTCATCTCCCTACGGAAAGGTGCAAGCCATAAAGCCCAGATTAAGGGGCTCGAAATGTCTTTTAGAGCTGTACTGTATTTGGCAACATATGTTCCTTTGGGGTTGACAACACTTTTTCTGGCAGTTAAGTTTTCACTCCCTGAGTTTTGCTCTGAGATTCAGGTTCAAATAAATCTGAAATGTGGAACAGAATTCAGTCCAAGAGAGCGAGTTTCCCATGGATTCTGTCTGAAACAATAAATCCTTCCTCGGAGAGAGATGAGCAAACCTTCACCTTGGTTCATCCAGAAGAATTGCAGTTGATTTTTATGAACCTGAGTTTAATTTGAGGTTTGTCAGAAAGCCCTTTCCCTTTCCCGTTTCTTCAACTCCCGTTTCAACTCCAGGGTATAAAATTAACTGTGTCATAGCTGACATGAGTTTTTCCACACCTGTTTGCAGCAAAGGCAGGATTTCCCATGCTGAAGTTCTGCCTGTTCCTCTACATCAACCTTACAGGCCAAAGCTAGTAGGTATTTTGAGTGAAAGTCCTATTGATTTCAAAGCTGAATTTCTAAGCTTCCAGTACTTGAAGGCCTTATGAATGGGGGGGAAAACAGTTTTTTACACTGTCTGATAATAAAACAAGTGGGGATGGCTTTAAACTAAAAGAGAGGAGATCTAGGTTAGATGTTAAGGGGAAATTCTTCACTCAGAGGGTGGTGAGGCCCTGGCACTGCTGCCCAGAGCTGTGGGTGCCCCATCCCTGGAGATGCCCAAGGCCAGGTTGGTGGGGGGCAGCCAGCCCACGGCACGCTATTGGAACCAGATGGGCTTTAAGGATTCTTCCAATCTAAGCTGTTCTATGATTCTGTTAACTTCATGGTTTTTATGCTGTTCTTCCTAACTCCATTACAGTTGAAAGCCTATTAGCTATCAAACATACTAAAGAGCTGTTAGATGACAAAGTTAAATAGAGGAACCCAAGCTTCCTGTATGCATATGAATTCCTGCATCTTCTGCATATTTATCAAAGACTTTTTGACTGCCTTGAAAAATTCACGTGCCCTCTTTCCTGGCACTCACTGTACCATCTGTACACAAAGCACATAGCATACCTCCTGATTTAGAAGTATTGTTCTGCTCCCTAACCTGCAGCCTGTTTTACCACGTAAAGTGGAGAAAAATGTCTGTCTAATCGATCCTTATTTAATAAACAGTGTTATCGATGCCTTTGAGGCAGCTGTATGGTGTATGACGTGGGAACATCGGGACACTTGCTGGCTTGCATTAGTTGGCATGGTAACGTTGTTTTCTGGCCTGGCACACCAGATCGAAAATTGAATTTACAAAATCAAACTGTAGTTATCTGCATTCCTTGATGTCCTCCCAGGTGAGCTACTGGGCTTCATGCTAATAACTTCTAAAGCAAGCAAACTTTAGCTAATTATGTGCTAGCTTATTCTCCCTTGCTAAATTTTGGCAGGTTGCTTCTGTAAATTATGAAAAATAAATGTGAAATATGCAGATGTCTTTTGTTTGAAGCAGATGTTTGGTCCGCCTTGCCAGAATCTAATCAGCTGTTTCCCCTGAGTTGTGTTTTCCCCCCCACCCCCAACGTTGTCCAAGAGCTTTTTGAAAACACAAAGGGTTGGGGGAAAACGTAGAACAATGGGGCACTACTTGATTTTCTAGTCACCAAACTTCAGTGCAACTTGAGGTAGATTTTAGGCTGTTGACTTCTCTGGCTAAAGCCACAGCAGATGCTGGCGGAGGGCCCGGAAGGCACAACTTTGTCTGGGGACAGGCAGAATGCAAATGCAGCCTTGCCTGCAGCGGGGGAGGTGGTGGTGAGTTGGGATGGAGCCAGCGAAGGCTAGCTTTGAAGTCCCGGTTCTGTGTGTCCTAGCCCCCCAGGCTCTGTGCTTCCCCACCTGGGAGTCTCACAGATGGGGGGCTGCAGCTCTCCAGGAGCATGATGCAGCTGTGGCAGGGGTAGGACAGGTGGTGGGAGCTGTGTCTTTGCCTCTTGCCCTAACTTCTCACCTCCATGGGCCACAGCCCACAGCATGGTGTGAATGGAGGCTGTTAACTGGTGAAGTGCCCTTCACTGCCTGGCTGGGTTAGTAGAGCCTAGCAGGGCTGCTGCAGCACTGTGCTGCCATCCCATCCAGCCCTGCAGTGGGATCAGGATCTGCCCAGGAGGGCACTGACTACTTGCTGTAGCTGCCCAGTTGTAAGGGATTTTGAAAGGGAAGTCTGATCCACGCTGTACCTCCTGCTTTGCTCCTGGCCTGCTGCATAGCACAACTTCCAGCCTGTAGCTGTGTTGATGGAGCAGCTGTGTCTCCTTTGCTATGACACTTCGCCCTCCCAAGAAGCATTTCTATCTCAACAACAGCGGTTTAATATGGTTAGAAATCAATGTAATGTGCAGAAAAGGGTCCAGATCAAGATCCCTAGAATCTCAAGGACTATCCTCCCTCTCGTTACAGCTCCAGCAGGCTCATCAGAAGTTCGGTAATAAGAATAGTAATCATTTTTGTTTGCACAGTGTTCAGCATCTGCATTACACTTTCCATTTAAGATTTTCACAGCACTTGATTGTGTGTGGATTTAAAGTTCCAGCACTCCTGTAGGGTAAGTATCATTACACCTGCTTTGCTGACAGGGAAACAGGTACAAGAATAGTCTAAGTGACTCTTTTTTTCCTCAAAATGGGAAAAAAAGAAAAAAAGAAAAAAAAGATGAGTTTTGTGTCTAAAAGTACTGTAGTGAGGGTTAGCATCTAGGTTTTGCTAATCTGAATCACACTGGAAGCATTTTTCCAACTTCCATCAACACTCTTCTCGTGCATTAGTGGAGAGGTAAGTATTCCTGCTATACAGTGTTGGTGTCTGACTCTGTATATATCAGAACACTTTGGTTTGGAGTGAAGTGGCTAATGGATTCTTAAAGGGCTCCAAAGTTAGGTGCTTAAAGCTGAATAGAGAACACCTGCCTGAATTGATAACAGCTGAGCATTTCAGGGAACCAAGAGCTTCAGAGAGGTAGGCAACTTCTGAAAATGTGCTTCTATTCTAGAGTACTACTCATTTTTTATCATGGCTGAAGCACAATTCAAGAGCCTGTTGTGGTAGGTGCTTTGGAAGCAATTAAAATAAATAGTCTCTGCCCTAGGGACACAGGTTTTTAGAGTGTGGTGAGATGCTCTTGTAAATAGATTGCTGGAGGGAAGGATAATTCAGCAGTCTAATGCTGCTGGGAAGTTATTTTTTGAGGTTCTCTACATTTAGGGTTAAAAAAGAAAATCCTTTTTTGGTCTTTACCGAAGCATTTGTTTATTCTGACTGCAACATCAAGGAGTATTTTTTTTAAATAAAAACTTGCAAGGCAGTGTGAGCATATAGCCTTTTGATTATTCAAAAAAAAATTGTACAAATCAAAATAAATTTGCCTGAGCAATTTAAAATAATTAACCTTTGACAAACCTCCCTCTCTGGTAATGGAATAGTAACTATATGAATAAAAGATAAGTCGTGACATTCAATGCATTACAATATTCATCCCATGAATTATAGGATAAGGTAGCAATATATTTACACTTTTAGAAATATAAAATGTCCTGAGGAATAGCCTCCGCTGTATTCTTTAGGTTCGTTTTCAGCTAAGCTGCCATGTTTAGATTTTATTCTGGTTCTTTGAGCTGTTCCTTGTAGAAAACTACCCAAGTGGTGCTAAGTTCCCCCAGTGTCCATGAAGGCTGTGACCCAAGCCTTCCTTCCCTGCTCGGAAACACTCTTTGCCGTAACGGGAAACCCACGCTACAAAGGGATTCTCCAGAACTGTAACAATAAGTGCAAATTATGATCCTGGGAGTCTCCTGCTATATAACCAAGTACAATGCCAATAAACCAGGGATGTAAACCACATGAGCATATGGACAAAATATGGTCTGAATGGCATGATTATGTTTCTCAGGCCATAATGAATTCATCCCAAGGTGCAACTGTACATCTGTTGTTCTAGTGTTCATGATAGCAAACACTACAGTTAAGGTTGCAGTTTAACTCAAATTATAGCCACCTGTTTCCGTTCACTAACAACTTTCTTAAAAATGATTCCTTCTGGACTGATTCACATCAGTTCTAAAATGGCCGTTCACTTATATATTTATTTGGGGGAAAATCTGTTTGATTTATAGAGTAGGCAGGCTGAAAGATTTCCCTCCTCCCCCACTTTGTGAATCAGTTCTCACCACTGTATTTCTTCACAAATAAATCAAACCCTCTGGCTTTTAAGGGACTGATCTTACTCACATTGACTCTCTTGGTGAATAGCGGATTTGGCTTTTGGTGGCTAACTTTCCAGTTACCAGGCTGGTGTAATCTGTGCATAAACAGATCAGAATACTGCTCATGAAGATTTAGCTGCCTAGAACTTAAGAGTTGTGTTAAAACCAGTTTTCTAACTTCTATTCTTGCAGTGTAGTTCACAAACATTGCTTACAGGAGGCAATTCATCCTATTTTTCTTTAGCTTTTGAGCTAAAGAAAGCTCAAACTGCTGCGTCTGAGAGGTAAGCGAGGGTGCTTGAGTCTTTACAATTGGTGCCAAGGAAGATAAATTTCTTTTCTAGCATTTGCTGCTCACCTGGGAGGAATGTGATACCAAAGAGATTGTTGGCTCTTAGCAAAGTTCTTAAAAATTGCAGAAGAGGGAGATCTGTTTTCAGGTCTATATGGTCGTCATGTTTTCTTTCAGTGTTCATTTTAAGCTATTCTAATGTAGAAGTCAACTTTGCAAACATGAATTCCAGGTTAAGATACACAAACATTTAGAGGGTCTCCTATTAACACTAGCTTGTCTGTACTTTGTACATTTGAAGTTTGTTTAATTACTGCTGCCTTGATGGAGAAGAGCTTCCGTAGGACCTTGTTAATGAGTTGTTGTCTCTCTCGTAATTGGGTTGGGATGTTAGCTTTATACTGACACAGATTAGGACATTACTCTGTCATGATGCCATTTCCCTGAATAAAGGGGAATTCCTTAAACAACAATGGATGCCAGTGATATATAAAACACTTTGAAAAGTGAGTGAATCTGAACATGATAGACTGTGTCCGTGGTATATCTGTTATTGAATGTCTCTGTAATGCCTTGACCTGAGGAGAGTAAACATGGAACCATGATTTCAAGTTGTGTGGGTTTTTTTTTGTTTTTAAGTCCCCTATATTGCTGCTTGAAATTAGGACTTGCACATCCCTTTTGTTCATTTGCTGTACCATCAGCATATTTTCTACCAAGTTCCTACTCTCTTGAGTGGGACAGAAGAAGATGCTGGCAAGATGTGCAGATGGATGGCAAGCTGCCACTCAGCCTGGAGCTTGAAGTCCATGTTTACCTAGACCCAGAGGGCTAATCACGGCATGATTTGGAGCCTAAAAGAGGAAAGACAACTTTCAGTGATTCATTCCTAGTAACTTTTTCTTACTTTTGACAAAAGGTACCTTAGTCAAAGCCTATTTTATCACAGTTATAAAGATGCATTGGTATAATTATATACTAATGGCAAAATATCAAGACAAAATCGTCAGAACAGCTTTTTGTGTTGTTGCTGCTGTGTTAGATGTCTCTCTACGTTTGGGAGAGAAGAGGAAAATCTCTTACAGTTTCAGTATTGCCAAAAATAAAGAAAGATTGTACGCTGCTGCTGCTTACTGTCCCTGTCAAGAATAATATTGAGTAAAATGGAACCAAAGCTGAGAGAAGTGCATTCTTGCCTGAGCTCTAACTGGGCAGCATTATAGCCTACTTTATCAGTCTCTCAATCATGCAGTGGCCTTTTTTCTTGAACTTCCAGGCGGAGTGAATGGCTTACTTCACTGAATAAGGATACTTTTATGCTTCCTATTTGGCTGTTTGCAAGGAAAATGTTGTTTACCTTGATAAATTCACGGGGGGAACATGAAATCAGCCATTCTCTCTTTTCTTCTTGGTTTCAATCTTGTGTGGACAGTTTTATTTTCCATTAATGATACAGGAAGAAAGAGAGGGTTATATCGCTTCAATCTGTCCTGGCTAATTGGCTTTTTTCATAGGCATAGAGTCCAGATAGTCTGCTGGTAGCAATAATGTATTTGATTTCCAAGATTCGGTCTATAGCTAAATATTAATAATGTAACTTAGTGTTTTTTCATTCTTGCTTATTTTTGTGCATATTTTTCTTAATGTTTTCAAGGCAAAACTTAGTGGCTCACTCAGGGGATTGGTAATTGGATATAGAGCCTTTCACCTCTAGGTCAGTGGTTCAGATTTGTTACAGGTCAGTACTGCCTGGGAGTTGTTACCATGTGACAGCTGCGCAGTGGCCTTTGTGAAATGAGTTGGTGGTCCCAGCTCATTTCCTTGAGAGCAGGTGTCTTCAGCGCAGATCAAACTTGAGGGCGGCAGTGCAAAACCCATTGTTGGTGGAGAAGAGGAATTGCACTTCAGCATTATGCTGAGAGCTACGTTTCGTCATTTGTATTAAACTGGAAAAAAATGCACAAGAGTAAATATACATGTCTAGATCCTCAGCTGGCATAGATTTGGCATAGGTCCATTAAGAGTGGGTGCAGCGATTATCACCAGCTGAGGATCCCCAGACAAATGTAAATCTCCAAGCAGAAAACGTTTCCAACATTAGAATAGAGTGGGGAAAACATGTATCAGTAATCTAAAGGTTACTGATGTTACGATAATATTTTAATTAGCTAAAGACAATGACTAATTCAAATAACTTAAAATTAAAATCACATTTAAAACAGATCCAGGCTTGCTGAAACTTGGAGTAACATTAATTCTTCCATCTAGTGATGCCCCAAGATAACCATACAATTACAGTTAATGCATTTTACTGTTTGTTGTCCCAAAGGAGAAGAAATTGGATTTCAAAGATACATTAGTGTCCAACTTTTAATGACTCTGTGCTTTTAACAGCTTTGCCTGTGCTTCTGTCTAAACTTCCAGGGCAACAAAGCCAAGCAAGCAATTCCAAACCTTTGAGGTGTAGCGATGGTGGAAGTGAAGGCTTCTGCCGAGGGAGCTCCCTAGCACTAGGGGAGTGTAAATGTCTCGGAGCAGTTACTTTAAAAGTTTTTACAGTTGGATAGTAGTTGAGTTAGCTCTGATATGATGAAAGTCTTGTTTAAGAGGAGTCTGTCTTGTCTGGCAGTATCCAACAGGAAGATAAGAGAAACATTTGCTCTAGAAAAAAATTTGTTATGCTGAGATTTCACCGCTGTGTTTCAAGTCTGAGTTATTGTAGTAACAGTATCAACTGGGACAATAAAAAAAGGCACGAGGTGTCTAATTTTGTCTCAAAAACAGGCTTGAAATAAAATATTTATACAGTCTCAGAAAAGTCTGTGCTTCAAAGAGCAAGTGCTGTGTTTGGAGAGGAGGCATCATGGAAAGAAGCTGGAATTCCTTGAAATGCAGACTTCAGCCTTAATTACAGAGCAGTGACTAGCACTTCCATTGCTTTAGGCTTAAAAATGATGGAGATGGACGAGTAGCCTCTTCTCAGTAATTGCGTCGCCTCTTCTCGGTAATTGCTTTCCTTCGTAATGTATACCTTATGCTCTTCCTTTAACCTGCTGTTTATATGTCTTGCATAATTTAAGGGGCAGATTAGCTGATGGGCTGTAACTATTCCATACCTCAAAGTTGCCAAAAAAGGGCAAAGAAGAACAAAATAGAGAGGACTAGAAGATTTGCCAGGTAAATTTTGAATAAATAATAAAAAATTGGGATGTGTCCTGATCCTAGACTAACAGACTCCTCTGAGAACTTGCACGTTGTATCATTCATTACTTAGTAATTCTGTTTTAATTTCCTCCTTTAAGTGTGGCATTCAACCACTGTCTAGGAATAATGCAACGGTGTTATCAGTGATGTGATGGTACAAATATGGTACCCAGAGACTTCTGTTTTGAAAAGATTGATTTATGTATTTACTAACAATGGAGGAGTTGGGCTTCATCTAGAGATGATTCTGATTATCAAGAAAGACAAACATGGCTTGTGCAAATACTTGTACTTACATCTAGGTTTAATAAACAAGGGCTCTGGAAGAAGGACAGCTAAGAATTCCAGCTGCCTCCTTTCTTTCCAGCTGGAACTTGGAGGTAGAAAGGCATAGCTAAGTGTACCTTATTCATTCACCCAGAAAAAGACACCATTTGAATGCACTCTCTGAATAGAAGGCACAACGATAATAGCAACGTCACACAACAGAATGGCTACTGCCAAATCGCTTTAGCCTTTCTGCGTGATCACCAGGACCAGCAATCTGTTAACCAGCCCATTCCCTAGTTTTTTTGTTTCAGCAGCATGCTTTAATTTGAGATTACTGTTGCATCTAAAAAGACACAGCTCTTGAGAGAGAATTTGAAGGAAAAAAAAAAAAACAACAAAAGAAATCTCACAATCCAGAAAGGAGCCAAATGTTGGAAGGTGAAGGAGAGATAAAGAAGAAATTGCCTGTTACAGAACTTCATTAAAGTCATTTATTAGCTTTGTAATGCCTAATAGTCTGCTGGCTCTGGAATTTTTTCGTATAGGGGAGTGGATAAGGGAGCATTTCACTTTCATTTGCATTCTTGATCCCTGCTGCTCTGTTTATAGCATTGATGCTATTCATACAGTCTTTGCAATATTAATTTTTAATTTATGATGCTCATTAGGAGACACTTAAAACAGAACAATTATCATTTATCTTGATATATTATTTACTAAGACTTGCTGTCATGGTTAGGGACTTGTGATTAGTGGGAGGGGAATAAAAAACAGCTCTGAAAGGTGCTTGGCTGAAGGGATTGGGGCTTACGAAGCAGTTGTCATCACTGAAGGCCTGAAGTTCTGATGTCTAAGCGAAAGACTTGCATCACCTAATCAAAACTCAGGAGGAACCTTTGGAGATGAGCCTGGGACAGTGCTTAATGAACCTGCAGAATAATATTAATGAAACTCACTCGTAAACCACCAGCTCATCAATTATTCATCCTGCTATCGTCCTGGTACTTTACTGTCTTCCCTTTTTGTCTCAACGTGATTTTTTTTCTTTATTCCCTGTACCCTCATTTTCCTTTTGTGGATTTGCTGACCTGTACCCCTGGTAGTACTTTCTCCCTGGGAAACTCTATTTCTCAAGGCAGCCGCAGCCTATCTACAGGAACAAGATGGGTAAATTGTGCTTTTTGAGGCATTTGGATAAATGTGCCAGGTTTATGAAGACTTAATAAACCTAATCGCTACTATGACAGCCCTGGAGAACTGGATTCGTTAAAAGCCATCATGTTGAAAACTCAGAATCACCTATGCATTTTTTAGTTAATTTGCAATGTTTAGTGAGTTGTTCCAAATTGTCTACGTGGAAGCCTATATGGCAAAGCAACTTCTAATAGCATAACCTAGTGGGAATACATAAGAGCGTTCCCCCTGAAAATTTATTTCTCACACAGGGCTTCTCAGAATCCCTGTATTAGACTCTGAGTTTCTGCAGTTATCATCTATGCTTATCTGTGAGAGAAGGCAAATTGGTTGTTTTGGAGCTTGGTAATCTCTGCGTCTGAAACAAATTGTTTTATTTTTAGCTCTGCTTGTTTAGTTTAGTTATTTTTAGACTTCCTGAAAGGGGTTTCTGTTTGTTTTCTGTTTGACATCAAAGCAAGAGCAAGAAATTATTAATTTTGTAACTTATTCCCTGGACACTTGGCTTCCAGTGTTTTGAACCATAGCATAGCTATGGAATTGCGTGCACAAGATGTCCACGTCTGATAGCATCAAACACCTTTGAGTCTCACGCACCATTCCCTGCCTCTGTTCTGTTGAAAATCTTGACACTGCGACAAATCTTAAAGGCAACCACCGTATCCATAAACTGAATTTTCTGGAGGAAAGTGTAGGAAAAGAGTGAGGAATTCTGTGGCTCAGTAATTCTGGCATTTTTTTCCTTCCCCATTCTGGATTTTGCTAGCTTATGTTTAGGATGATTTTTATCCTGAAAGGAGGAAGCAAAACAACAACTACAAAACCCCTCATCCAGTGTTTTGGGAAAGCTGATGAAATAGTCTGAGATGATTTTTTTCAAAGCAGGGTAATGATGACAGCACACAATGCTGTGGGTAGTATTTATGCTACGTAGCACTCTTCATCTTCAGGGCAGTTAGAAAACCTTAGTAGATGGATCTTCAGAGCACCCCCTGTGAGCGAGGTATGTAGGCACTACTACGCTCTTTGTTTTGTTGTATCAGAACTTCATTAGGCCCTGGTATGCAAATACAAAAGGCATGGGAGGGAGTATTCAGCTCACAGATCAATTGCATATGATATTTTGCACCCTGTTGTAGATTTAGATCTTCTTTACAGAAGAAACTCTGTATAATGATTCCCTCCCCCTCCCCAGCAAGACCAGCTCTGACTGCTGCAGTAAATAATAGCTGCTGCTTGCAGTTAGTCTTGTGTTTAAACCCAAGCAAATTTATTAGATGCTATTTTTCTTTATTAATGGGCAAAATATTCCTGAAGAGATCCCTATCTGCTATATTCTGTGAGCTCATTTATGTGGAATTTTGAAAACTCTTAGGAAGATTCAGCAGTGTAAATCTTACGCTCTGACGTGACGTGAGTGCTTGGAACTGTAGCCTGACCCACGTCTGAGTGAGCTGCTGCATTTACATGGCAAACTGCAACCCCACAGAGGAGCTAGCTTGCTTCCTGGAAACCCTATAGCTGTGTCAGTGTGGCGTGCTCCTGGGCTCACTGTGATGGAGCAGGGGGGATGTGTAGTCGTGCGGTGTTACGCTGAGACAAGTGATAAATTTCAGGTTCCTTGCTGCTCTGTGCAGCTCTCTGTAAGCCCAGACTCGGACAGCGCTTTTGAAAATAAGGGATGAATTCAAATCACTGAGAACTCCAGCCATTTCTGCCCATTCTAGCTGGTAATACAAGATTTCATTCATCACCTCTAAATAACTTTTTTGGATTAGTTTTACGTTTTTTCAACCAAATTCTACCTTTGCTACTCTGGTAATTTAATGTTCAAGTTGTAATTTACTATAAACCTTCTTAGCAGGCAGGTAATCAACTTAACGGAGTTTATTGCACAAGCAGCTGTTCAGCAATCTAATATTATTTTTTTTAC
Source organism: Numida meleagris (assembly GCF_002078875.1). NCBI lineage: Eukaryota > Metazoa > Chordata > Aves > Galliformes > Numididae > Numida > Numida meleagris. Next base: position 6,604,153 of record NC_034411.1, read on the forward strand.
CTGTTATTTGCAGCTGCAGAACAGGGTAAATTCACATTAATTCCAGTCTCTGCCTGACAAGCAATCTCATCTCTTCCATGTTCTAACATGTTCTAATTTTTGATAACTTTCAAGAGCTGGGTTCTGCAAACTATGAGGCATATAAATTGAACAAAATAACTTAGAATGAAACACGCCTGCCTCATTTCTCTGGTCTTTTCCATGCTATAGTCTTAGCATTTATATGGTGTACTAGAGTTGTGCTCCTTTCTTTCGTTTTTTTGAACAGGTTCACTTAGTCAAGTTAGTGGTTAACAGAATTGCTCGTGTTCCTAACATGATAAGAAGAATCACCCCAGGTCTTCATAACGCTTCAAACAAGGCACAGCAACAAGCAGAGATGAATTGGTGCGTTTCTTCTTGCGATGGTGTGTGCTGTATGCCACTGCGGTAGCAATATCAGGGCTTCTAAATTGCCAGACTATTTCCCTAAAGCTTTCCTCATGATAACATTCAGCTCTCAGCTTTCACTGAAGCCTGCAAGGGGAGAAATTTGGTAGCGTGTGTCGCAGAGTAGCGTGGCACGGTTCTTTTAATGCTGCCCCTTTATAATCTTCATAAGGTCATGTAACTTTTCTGATTTTTGCCTAGGGATAACTTTTCCCTTATTTTAACATATTTCCTTTTGTCTGGTTTGGCCAGTAATTGACTTTGTCCTTTTTTCATTTATTTTCCTGCCTCCTGGTTGTAGCATCTTCTCCCTAGAGTCTCAGGTTAGAAGTTTTCCCTTTTGTGAAACCATGACAGGTGCCTAATTGAATGATGAATGTCCCTTTATTACTCTGTAATTGAACTGCCAGCTTTTTGATTGGTTTGTAGAGATGCTCCACTCCTCATCAGGCACTGCGGGGGGCTCCGTGGCTGGCAGGCTGGGCCTACCCTCCATCTGTCTAATCGCATCTCTCCTCTACTTGGGCTTTGGATGGGGAGGGGGCTCTGGGGGAGGAAAGTCATAATAAATTATGCTAATTCAGCGTCGCTCTGACAATAAGAATATCGCATTGTTACGTGCGTGGCGGCAGCAAATGCGAGAAGACGTTTTGTCGTCGTGGCTGCCTGGCCTGACAGGCCCTCGATGAAGATTAATGGCCCTCACCTGAGTGACAGAGCGGGGGATTGTGGGGCATTGAAAGTCATTCATCATACTCTGACAGGTGTCATTCACTCCGACAGCCGCACCACCAGCGCCTGGCTAGCGGTTCCATTTTTCTGCCAGTTAAGCAAGGAGTTTAATAACATCCCCAGAATTAAAACTCATTCTTTGTAGCAGGTCTGACAGCTGAAAATAAGAAAATCAATTCTTCACATGTTATAGCCCAGTTAACTTACTAGGGCTTTGACTTTAATTTAGTCTTTGGGCTGAATTTCAAGTAGGGTGCTTTTGTAAGACATCATCTATTAAAACTTACCAATAGCGCTAACTTCACTGTTATTATTGTGGCTAGATTAAAATGCAGCCTTTAATAGTGGATGTCATCTTCATTTGGTGCAAGCTCAAGTGCGTGTGGCTGTAGTTTGGGATATTCCACTTCATCCTCATTAGTGATGTTTATAGCTTCTCTCTTCATTAATATTGATCCCTTAAACTACAGAGAAAAACAAGACAGACACTAATTTGAACCATTTTGTATCATTAAACTGTTTGGATTTCTTGGTTGCAGTAATTCTGGTGTGCTGAATAAAGTATTTCAGAAATAAAAGAAAAAGGAGGAGATGGCAAACTTCTGGCAGCCTCTTGCTGCTGGTGGTAGGAAGAACCATGCCAGTCTCAGGACCCTGTACTGCTGGAGGCTGCGTGTACCTGACTACTGCTGGTTGATTCAGGGAAAGGCTTGGAAATAGAGACGTTTTCTCAGGGGCTAAAATAACAACATTAATATACGTTTAGTATTTCTGCTAGTGAAGGCAGGACACGAACATTTGTTGCCTGCTTCATTTAACTTATTAACCATTGTATCTTAGGGGCAGATGTGACTAGCTGGAAGTTCCTCCTTGGAAACGTGAAGGAAGAGCAAAGACTGGTGTCCATTTGTCTAGGTTAAGATGACTGAATCATCAGTGTGATACCACTGTAGAAAAATGCAACTAGAATCTGAAGTAGCTTGAGGCCGAGTACTTCCCATGGACCGAGATGCATTATTACTGTTGCATAAGGCTAGAAAGAGGCTGTATGTGCAGTAATGCATGCATAGCAAGTCAGCCTATTCAAGAAAGATTAACTTGATCTGGAACGAGCACCAGGAAGGGCTACTAGCCTGATCAAGAAAATACGGAGCTGTCTTACAAGCAGAGAACAAAGGACCTCAGCTTGTTTGGGCTAGCAAAATGAGGGCTGGAAAGGACTGTGATTGCTCTGTACAAATACTTCAGGGGAGGTAAAATGGAGGAGATTGAGAACGGAGTCTTGACGTGATAGCCTAGGGCATTGCTTCCAGTACTGTGTATTTATAAAGCAACCATAATTTGTCACTATGCAAATAATAAATCAAGACCTGAGAGAGAAATTGCAAAATAAAGAGCAAATTCTTGTATTTATCACCGAAGCCATTCAGGTTGGGGGAAGGAAAGGTTTCATTCAGATATGGTGAGGAGAACACGCATAATCACACTTCAGGAAATTTAATTCTGCCTCTCCAATGCAAGTGGAGAAGGTGCATAGGATGACCAGGCTCCTCCATGTACATCTCATTTAAGTGCTTGGAGTTATATGGGAGAAGTTTGTCCTCCCCAATTAAATGTGAGTAAGAAGTTGAGCCCTAATTTTCTTTTATAGAGAATACATTACATTATACTTCAAGATCTTGTAAATTCTTCCCTCGATATGAAAGGTGAAATCTTCCCTCGATATGAAAGGTGAAATTTTATCCTGTAGATACTATAGTGCTTTGGAGGGAAAATTTGCCTCTCAGTGCTTGTTGTTAGTGATTTGTGTTATGTTAGCATTAGCAATGAACTGCATTTAAACAAACAGTATAGAGGCAAACTGGGTACCTATGTGTGGAAAAGCAATTTAACTGTACAAAATCATAGAGATGAATGTTTTGTAAGTCTCTATTTGGTCGTAGAAAGCTGCGTGTATGTAGTGTTTCTTTCCAGAGAAGAGGAAAGATGAAAAGTGAGCACCATCTTGTTGGTTTTGGTTTTTTTTTTTTGCTTACTTTATGACAGTAGAATTTTTGCTGTCAAGTCAGAACACGGGTACTGTGCCACCTAAGAGGCTGTACTTGGTTCCAGTTTCAAACTGGAAGAGGAGGATTGGTGCTGTAGTTGTACTGACGTGATAAATTAGTCACAAGTTTGCTTTTTTTTTTTTTTAAACTATGTACCTACAAAGTCATGTTTATTATGGACATTTTTTTGTGTAGTTGCTTGTTGTATAAGCAAAGAGAAAATAGAGAAAAGGCTCGATGATAGTTCCAGTCTACAGTATTGCTCTTAGAAATGAGCTATTTTAAAAGCATGAGTCACTGACTATTTAGAAAGCAAATCTTTTCATTAGAGCCAGACTTTTCATAAAGCAATTCTAAATAAAGCAATATTTATTACAAACCTAAAGAAAAATAATGACAATAATTTTCATGCCTTTTAATATCAGAAATACGATTAAATCACTCCTTACTAACGCAAATGCCCCTGTGTTAAATTATTATTATTTTTTCCCCTTTTCAGTTTTGCTAGGAGTGTCTAAACTTGGGACAGCAGATTCTATGAGAATACACTTGCAAAAAAAAAAAGTGATCTTGGCCATCAGAAATACCTGCTTTTGCAAATAAATTAACATCGTTTTTTTTTTCTAAGCCACAACTATAAATTTAAGTTCATCACTTGTCTTTCTTCATCTTTATGTTACATCATTGACATTCTAATCTGATGACAAACAGTTGCTCTGAATTTTCAATACATTATTGCATCAATGCAATTTATGTGCTTTGAAGCAGCCCGTGGCTTGTCAGGAGGGCACTGCAGTATCTTTAAGGAGTTTCATCCTGAATTGAAAGTGACCTCTTTGATTTTGTACTTTCCGAGGGAATAGAAGATGTTCTTGAAATGCAGATTGTGTTTGCCAGGCTTACTCAATCACAAGTAAGATGCATTTCTATCAATTATCATCTATGTGTAATTAAGGCTATATAATAAGTTTCTCCGAGAATGGTAATAACAGAAGGGCGCTGGAAAGTTTGGGATACTTTATAGAAATGGCAGCTGAAGATGCTATGTGAAGTTATGAGGGAGAGGTGGGAAAAGCAATACTGGAGTCCAGTGTGTGAGTGGGTGACTGCTACTAGCACAACATGCTTCCTCAAAGTCTGATTGTTCTGCTTAACTTAACAGAAAAAGTAACAACATATAGAACCTGCTATACGACATCATCAAATTGGGCAGGATGCCTAATTCCAGTTTAGTAAGTGCTGACACTGGTGAATTGCGAGGCAGAGATGGAATTAGCACCCTGTTCTGCATTCCTCAGACAAGCTGGCCTACTTATCTTAAGGCGTAAGAATGTATTAACCAGTGCAAATAAGAACAGCACGAGGAGGGCTAAACTAGTTTCTACTTTGTTGACTGTATTTGCTGTTCTGATTATTTTCACTAAGCCACTTTTTAAAGCATCACCGATGGATAATTCTCTTCTTTTTTCCCTACGAAAAACATAGTGTGATTGTTACCCAGAACACTGTGACATTGTTCTGGGTTAACAACACCCGTTTTGAAGTCTTTGGCCATGTTTTTGTTCCTGAGTGGATTCATATTACTTAAGACAGATGAAATGCATCTCTATGGGATGCCTATGTATCTGGTTTAGGATGGAGGTTTTTCCAACTTTGAGAGAGCCTTGATGACAGGAGTAAATGAAACCTTTTAGGCACTTAAATTTCTTCTCCCTACCCTGTTTTCCACAAGATCCCTAACTTATCCAGAATGCCTGAAGGCCACAGTGGAAAACCTTGATGCTTTCAGAGAGAGGAACTTGAAGGCAGCTTGTACTATGTCCACTGATACTATGCCATGAAAGATGAATCTCGTGACCCTTCTAAATTCAGCAAAGGAACCTAATTTAGCTGAATGGATTGTTTTTTAATTTCACCATTAGATATTGACTGTTGTACCGACTGCTTTGTGATTATAAAAAGGCATTCCATTTTTAGGTGAAAGATGTTGATTTTCTAAAATAACTTCCAATGTATAGACACTGATGAAAGTGTCGCAAGTTCAACATAAGCATAGATGTTACAGCAATGAGACCATGAGTTAAAGAGGAAGTTATGCAGGCAATATGTTTGTAGCAAGCTCAATTACAGTAGGAGTTAATTTGATAGGGATCATAGACCTACACTGTAGCCAATTAGTAGAATGGAACCGGAGTACACACAACAAAAGGGCTTGATAATAAGCAAAGTGCTTAGGAACAGAAGCCAAATGAAAATGATATAAAGGGCTGTGATCCAAAAATCTATGGTCTTGAGAACATGGGACAGCCTCCAAATGGATGATTATGGCATTTATCACAAGGTACGTTGGGTCAAAATACCCATTAAGGTTGCTACAGAAATTTCATAAACAGGAAACTGCATAAAGAAAAAGGTGATTTTGAAAAGGAGGAAAATGTTAATCCAATTTGGCATCACTTCTCTTGGTTCTGCAGAGGTAGGATACAGGCTTACGTTCATCCTGCTTGACTTCCAGGCCATAACTGCTCATCTGATACAGGATCCTATTTGCCTTAGATTTGGTCTTGATGTTGTCAGCCAAGAGAAGTCTTTCCAGAGGCTGACCTAACCTAGAGCACTGGGGGAATCACTGTGCTTTGGAGGTGATGGTTTCCCTTGACAGACAGGGAACACAAGGTGGCTTTCAGCTGAGGTGCGTCAGTTTAACTCCAGAAGATAGCAATTTAGGTAATAGAGCTTACTACGACAGGAAACTCTACTCTCTGTAAGAGAACAAATGGAGGGATTGGTGCTTGATTCCGAGCATAGGCATTACATGTCCATGTGACCTTGCATTACACCTTTAAGTTGTAATAGCATAAAATAAGTTGTAAGCTTTAAGGTCTAATGCTATAACGTGACTTTAACATGCAGAAAGCCATTCCATAACCTAAAAGGGTTATGATAATAAGAGTTGCAATAAATGATCTACACCAGATTGCTAATATAGGCAGGTGGCGAAAACAGGGCGAATGGCACAAAAGCACAGTTAGATGGTGCACCAGTGAGGTCCCTAGGAATGCTAGCACTGAGAAAGAGCAAGGCTCCAACAGTGTTGCTGCAGAAAGAATGAGAATTCCGTTGCAACGGGAAGCAGCAAGAGACATATGGCACCGAGCTGGGATTGACAATTCTGAGGGTGTCCGAAAGAGATGGATGAAAGAAGGTCCATTTGAGATCATGCTGAGAATCTCCATGTGCTACACCTTGGAATCATGCAAACAATTTCATTTTATAGCCTGCAGAGACTGTTATGATTATTGCTTTTATAAAGCATAGAGGCTTATCTCTTTATTTTGCATGAAGCTGCTAATGTCTACTATTTAAGTGTACCAGATGCTTGCACTAAGAAAGTTTCTAAAAGATTTCAAATAATGAAGAATCCATTCTTTTTCTTTCTAATATGTTCCCTTTATTAGTTATTAATTTTGTCTTTGTGGCTACCATCTATTTCACCCCATTGCACGCATTTCCTGCTGATTTAGAGATTAATACATTAATATCTCTCTTTCATATTCAGAAGTGGGTAACTCTTCCTCCTGTGATATAATAAACAGACTTCTAACCTTCTTTTGGATAACTCAGGCACCTTATGGAAGTACGTCAGGTCAACATAATACCTTTAGCCAAACCTGTAATTTTATTAGTGATTGCGTGGTTGATAAGACTTGTCTTTTTTCCCCCCTCCATAAAGCAATGTAATAATTAGTATTAATTAGCATTAATTACATTCTTCTTTATTTTCATACTTATCTCATCCAATATCATCCTTTTCATGACTTTTCACTGAGCTGGTGGAAGGCCATTCATCCTATTTAGATTTTTAAAAACACTTTCCAGACATTAGCTTACTTCCAGACAGTAGATTAGGCAAATCAAAGACAAGGGGGGAAAATCTATGGCAAGCACATTGCAGTGCTAAGAACATTTAAAGAATCTAGGTACAGAGCTCCTGTACCATGGCTGGAAATAAAAACCCCACAGTTAATCTGAATGTCTCTCCTGTTATACAGGTATACAGTGACCACCCCAGAACCAGCACAGAGAATCTCTTAATATGCTATGAGAAGCTGAAAATAGACTGTGTTGTATTGTGGCTGTGGAAGTGCAGAGCTCAGTGGTTTCCCTTTAGTTCTAATGGTGACTGTCTTTGGGTTTCAGGAGGTTTCTAAAATGGAAGACGTCTATCCTAGAGAGAAATTCTTGCAAGTAACATTCCTCTTAATCTCAACATTTCTTTGGTTTTGTTGTTAAACAAAAGCACCAATTGCTTAGAAAACTGTCCAGGATTTGCTGTTCCAAGCCTTTTGGGAAGTGAATTTGAGTTCGTGCTTGCTGTGGATCGGGATTTCCCAGAAGCATTTTAGTCGTCAGTCCAGTTGAAAGGCAAGAATAAGTCTTTTAGAACATATTCCTCTTCCTTCTTAAGATATACAAAATCTGTATCTGGCAGGTGCAGGGTCAAGTGATGCAGTTTTATGGCTGTACATCAAGTACTCGATACCAGTCAGTTCAGGAGAATTTGGCTGGTATTTCTCAAGGTAAGAATCTGTATAACCTGCATTATTGGCTGGGCATGGTGTTCAGTTTACACCATTCTATTACGTTTCCCAGAAAAAAAGGTGAATGTCACAGTTTAGTTATCTTCATTTATTTCAGAGAGGGGAAATCATTTACCAATTTTTTCAGACTGATTTGAGAATCTGCTTAAAAGGAAATGGTAGAGATAGTAGATTTTCCCCTGTTCTTGATGTACCAGCAAATCTTATTTTGTTTCTCCTCCCAGAACTTTCAACAAGTTCCTCTATTTACAGATTTGACATCTGATAAATAATCAGAATCAGATTACAATATTAGTCTAACAGATTGCAGTTTTCCACAAGAACAAATAAAAAATGACTGTGCTGTTTAAAATAGTCCTTTGAGTTTATGGGCATCAGATAATAATCTAGAAACATCTGTAATACTAAAGGAAAAGTTTGTAATGCTACAGGAACCACTTCAAATATCACTGCCATTTTAATTCTTGCAGCATTAATGTTGTTGATAAACATTGAAAATAAGTTTTCAATTTTTCAAGAAAAAAAAAAAAACAAAAAAAAATGCGTTAGTGATGGAATTCCAGCAAATGCTAGTAACTCTTTCTTATAGACACTCCATGGTGAGCTATGGAATTCCAAGACCGTTCCAGTTGCTTACATTCAGTTGAGTTCCATGATGTTTATTCCCTCTCTCCTTATCGACTAGTTTTGGGGTGTAGATGAGTTGTGGTGTCTCTGGGCAGGGAATGATATGCAAAACACTTAGGTTCTTCAGCATCAGAATTTAGTTGAAATGAAACTGTGGACTTTAAGCTTCCCAACTCAGTGTCCTCGTCAGCAAAGCAAAGGTGGTTGAGAAGAACGTTCTCATTTAAGCTTGCTTAAATGAAGTTTTTTGTCAGGTTAATAGAAACAGAATAATTTAGATTGGCAAGGAACTTTGGAGGTCATCTGATTGGCTCCCCCTCTGCTCTTAGAATGGCAAGCTAGGATCGGGCTACTCCTGGTCTTGTACAGTAGAGCTCTGAGAAACTCCAGGACTGGAGATTCCACAACAGATAATTTTTACCATGTGTTCTGTGATGTAAATGTATTGGCCTTTTGTTTTATGTGTGCCTCAGCCTTAGGTTTTTACACTGTTTAATCCTCAGTATCTACAACAAAAGCAATAGCTTATAGAGAAAGAATGAGATATGACATCTGAAAAATGTGCCAGAAGCAGAGCTGCCTTATAAGTTCCAAATATTTTTCAATGAGAAAAAAACCACAATGAAATTTCAAAACACATCCTTAGAGGTAACAGCTGACGATAGCTTCTAGTGCACAGTTTGGCTTTTAGTTAGTGTGCTAGTAATGGTTAGTTCCTTAAGCAAGTTGAAGGGGGGAAAAAAAGCTAAAATCCCATTAATTTGGATGTGAATATGGTGGGCCATCCACAACACTGTGTTACGACAAAAGTAAATTTTTGTTTTTCTTTTAAAAGTTCCTTTATATTCATATGATTTATACAAGGACAACAGCTGAGCTTATGTATGTAATCGGTTGACTTCTGAAGGTGAGCAGTATGGGATATAGTTAAAACTAATTAAATGGATCAAAATTGGCAGAGGAACAAAGTGTAAAAATAAACATAATCATGAGGGAAAGGTATTTCTAATTAAATTGTCAAAAATGTCAATTAAAAAAGGTTTTATTTAAAAACAAACAAAAAATTCATCTAAAAGGCCATGGGGAGAGTCATCAAAAAGTAACTAAGTTGAAGAAGAGCTTAAGCAGCAAAGGTGGGTATCTGCAGCCCTAACTACAGTAGAATCTGGCTAGTCTGAAGTCTTTTGTATCATACTGCTACTCAAATGAGTGAAAATTTGTGCAGACATAGTGCAACGTCTCCTTTCACATTCACATGCATTCTTTAGATGAACTAGCATTTCTTTTCACTGAATGTGAGTTTAGCTAAATATGAGTTTCACTGAATATGAGCAAGCAATGATGTTTAAACTAGTGCTTTAAAATATCAGCACTAGACCCAACTAGTCTGCAGTGGCTGCAGTGAATTACTAACAAAGCTGTCCAGATACATTTTGGTAATAATACATTGGATAGAACAGTACAGCATGTATAGTGCCAGTACAACAAACATCGCTGCATCCAAACTAAGGTACATCATCAGTAAATGTAGTTCTATCATAACCCATCACAAGCAACAAACACAAGGCTCCTGAGAGACTGAATGAATTAAAGAAGTTTATATACAACACTTAATGTATTGGGTGATGACACTGTTACTCTGTTGTCTCAGACACTGTCTTCCACATCTAAGATTTCCAAGTTTATGACGCGTCGCATACTGTGCCTTACATTAACTGTTGTCTGGCAATGCTTGACTTCCATTACCTTCCATATCTATCACTATTCTATAACCATTCTTAAGAGCTACTTGTTGTTACCTTTCTTTTTTGTAATATAACGTCGGAGAGAATTTCTTTGCTCACTTCCTGGACTGATTCCAATGTGTCTTAGGTAAAAGCTGTCATGCTTTAAATACTCTGCACAGCCCAGATGTTAGAAAGTCAGCCTAAAGTCTGAAAGCATTAACTACCTGTTCAATGTTTTAGATCACCAGAACAGCTGGCAGAAATTTTTAAAATGTTATTTTCCTTTTTTTTTAATTAAAAAAAAAAAATCAAAACCTGGCAGCCTTGGAATTATGAAGGTACTGTTGCAGCCACAAGGGAAGCTGCAAGTGCTCTCCTGTGCCAGCTGGCTTGCTTTGTACAGCTCCAAAGATGTGGTAGCACCTCTCTCAGGTGCTGCAATGGTTTGCTTATCTAAAAGTACCCTGCAGTCTGCTGAGTGCCTCTGGAAGGTTCCCAGGTACAGTGGGCACCCTGACTGTAGCGGCTGGCATCACATCCATTTTTAGAGCTCTTCCTTCCACTTTCTGCTTTTCTTTAGCTTGCTGTGAGAAGTTTTCTTGCTTTCTTCCTTCATATTTTGCAGTGTCCGTGTTTGCTACAGATGTGGGAAGCAGTGGTTAAACCCTTCCCTCCTTCACCTCCCCCTTTTTTTAATCTGTCTTCAGCAAATAATGGTGCCATTATCTTTCGACAGCAGGATTGGATGGCATTAGGTATCTTCGCTCATTCAGTGCATCACTCAAATAAGTCAAAGAATATATTAGATAGGATCACAAATTTATCTGTCCAATGTCATACACCAGCATAGCACAAGAAGGGCTGCTCAAATTGATTGAATTGGGTTTTCCTACAGTGCTGCTTTGTGTACAGTGGAAAATATCTGGTATCAAACAATCTCCAGGAGCAGCAGCCACGGTACGGCCAAACACTGCTAATACTGAATGATCTCAGAAAACATGAGCAGGAGAATCAATGTTCCACTTGCTTCGTATAAGTGGTCTATGTTATAAAAGCCACTACTAGATAAAGGTTAGATAGTGCTGCGTTCAGAGCCTAGCTTGTATGTCATAAGAAGGGTGTTTCAAGCATGAACCCTGATCTCACAAATGTTCGTAAGTGTCCTTAGATCTAGGTGACTAAAGCAATCAATACAGATGTCAGCCATTTTAAAATAAATAACTAAAAGACTCCAATGGTTTCACAGTATTTCTGCCCATAGATTTTTCCATTACGGACTTCTTGCATTCAGCCCTTTACAAATGTTAGTTAGTCACCTGGGTCAAGCACAGAGGACAAATAAAGACTCCATGGTGATGGGAGATTGTCAGTGTTAGCCTTCAGAGAAGAAAATCACAGAAATATGCCCAAGGGAGCGTGAAATGGAAGCTTCTGCTAGGAAAAGCTTTCAGCTGAGGAAAGCTCATTCTGACTTCCTCTCATAGTATCGAATAAAGGGTTCACGCAGGTTCCTTTTCCAGGTCCTGCAAGGCCAGAGCTGGTGCTTTTGATGCATCTTAACTCAAGCAGCGGGAAAGATAAGCTCCAGGGATTTGGTTCCTTGATGGAGATGCTGTTTGGCCTGGGGGGTGAAAAGGACATGGGTTTAGCTCCTCCCACCCCTGCATTTCTGAGAGGTTGTTCTCATTATGCTTCCACTACAGTCTGGGAAGCTTGTGGTGGGTTATGTTATACTCAGGAATAACAGCTCTTCAGGTGATCAGTTATTTTTTGTTGTGGTGGGTTTTTTTCCCTCTCCTTTAAGCTCCAATGGGCTTACAAATAAGCAAATTCCTCCTCTGCACTAATTCTGATAGGAATAGGACCTGCTTCAGCCTTCTTCTGCTGGCTTCTGTTGTGCTAAGTCAGTGCTGCAGTGGGCAGCCTGACTCTCACTCTGTTTCTACCCTGTTCTGTCATGCTAAAAATCACGCTGATAAAACTTTTTGATTTAGGCCCTTGTTGTCTCCAAGAAAGAAGGAATTATTTATAATCAGAGAGGACTGGGTTTTCATCACTACAGATTGATGCATGTTTTAAAGCATTCACCTTTAAGGTATCCAGAATACAATCTGCTTGATCCTCTGTGGATTGTAAATTTCTAGAGTTGGGCGTCTTTGTTCTTCTTGTCTGCTGAGGAAAGCTTTATGATCAGTATTACATTATCTTATCTGTTGCACTGCAGAACTGGGACCCTTCTACACATCAGGAAGCCTTTACTTTCGTACCAATGAAGTGCTTCTTAGACCAGGGTTCATCCCTAATAAGCAACTTGAGAATTGCACCTGAATTAAGAAATACTTTTCCCCTCTGTGTGCCCTGAGCTTCAGAATATCAAGGAGCCTACATGCTTAGATCCAAAGGCAGCTTACAGTCTAACAGCTTTTTTATCACCTTCCATCAGGCAAAAAAAAAGCCTCCAGGTGGATTAAGCTGTGTATATAAGAAGCTTACAAGGTAGCAGGTGTCAAGTCCCAGTAAAGGTCATTCCATTAGGGCTATTCTCTTCTCAGACACAGCTTTCCTTGCGGACTTCTGTAAAACTGCCACTGAGACATTGGTACGCTGTTTCACAGGGCAGAGATGTTTGGCAAAATGCTGAAGCGTGCGCAGAATTTTGCCCAGGGATTTTAGGCTGGAGTCTAGCTTTTAGAGTGGCTCACAAAAAGTACAGGGTTGTGGCTGGAGAATGGTAGCAGGGTAGGAATAATACTTTCCCCTGTTTCTAATACTGCTGGCCTAGAAAGGCCAGATTAGATGGACAGAAAGCTGTGTCAACAGCATTCCACAAAAATCAAAATCCTTACTGTGTTATGATTAAGAACCCGGAATGAATGTGAAACACACTTGGTGCATCCAGTGTCTATTGTTACTAGATGAAAGGAGAAAGACTTGCTATAAATATGAGTAAAAATCACACGACAACTCATTTTGCCAGACATTTCAAGGCTTGAGCAGACAGCATTCAGTCAGCACTCTCAGATCATATTTCTGATTGTATCTTCACAACAAGGATCAGAAACAGAGTTTCCTTTTCATTTCTTATTTTTCCCCTCTTTTTTTTCTATAGATATGATGTAACTCAAGCATCTCTGGCTGTGCACATGTGCCTTTCCTGCCCAGTCTGCTCGGTGTATGTTTGCCCCTGGCTGCAGGTATACGGGGAGGTGAGCAGGTGGAGGAGGTCAGCAAGGCACAATGCTATTTTCAACATTTGATAAAGCTGCTGTAACCAATCTCTCAGAGAGGAATAGTTTGGAAAACTTAGTCAAGCTTTTGCTTTCTCAAAGCACGCAGTATGAAAGCCTACTTAGAAATAAGGCTAAAGAAGTTACTTGAAGCAGACATCCATCCTTCACAGAATTGGCCTACAATCCTGCTGTAGCCGTATACAAACAAGGCTATTTGTCAGGAAAGAAGCGTTGAGAAATCTGGAATCTCTTCAAACAGCAAAGAATTCAAAGTTCTGAAGTATCTGTGAAGCAGAAAGCCTGCCAGATAATTATGAAGGTTAAGGACATTGCAGAGAAGTCAAATGATTTTGCAGCTTCTGTCTTCACTTCAGAGATCTTGAGCAAATACCTACTTTTGAGGCAGTAAAGATGAGCCATCCATTGACTGACATGTCAATAGACAAAATGTTACAGGCAGCTGATAAATCAAAGGGCAGTAAATCATCAGTAAATATATACCTAAGAGTTGTGAAGGGTTTTAAAATAGACTGGCTGAACCACTGGGAGGAAAAGTGCATTCTTGTTAAAGTAATCTATTATACTGGAAGACAAAGAGTAGCACAGGTTTATCTATAATTTAAGTATGTTTCAGTAAGGACTCGGGGAATTTCATGATAGTAAGCTTTGTTTTGGTACCTGAGAGATTGGTTGAACTGACATTGAAGACCACATTATAAAATAACAGTCATGATGTTTGCTTCAGTCGGCATCGTTTCTACGGATTTAGTGTGGCTAGAAAAGAACCACGTGACAAGTTATTTGGGTTTCAGAACGGCAAGCAGCTTTACTGCAAGTTTCATAATGGGCTCTCCTGAAAGTGAGAAGCGCAGTGGTGTGAGTGATAACAGGTTATTGAACATCAGCTGGTCCAACGGCAATTACCTGTGTGCATGCCCTTCATCTGCAGCGGTGGTGAGGAACTTGGAGTTACGTATATCCTCCTCTATAGCAGGAGTCCAACTATGCTTCATTTTGTAGAAGGTCTAGAAAAGATGAGTTCAGTATACCTGTTCATTTGCGAGTTGGTTTAGAAAAGTGAAAGAGCAGATTGAAATGCATCGGAAGAGATACCTTGTAGGCAGTGCAAACATAAGCTGGTGGAAACTGGTGGTATGAATCCACACAGGCTTCGTTTCTAGGTCAAGTTTAGATATCTCTGTGTCGAATGAAGGCTTGCACATTCACATTAGATGGAAATAAAAACAGCCCTGAGGGCAAACAGTCCTTCAGGCTTTAGAACATAAACTGTACTCTGAGCAGTGGGAGGAGGAAGAATATTCCTGAGAGGGTTAGACCCTAGCTGTTCTCCGGGGGATTTCCTTTGCTTATCCACTGAAGCTTTTTGTATTGGTTGCTGTAAGAGCATCCCTGCTACATGAATCTGATCCAGTATGTCAATTCCTGTGTTCCTCATGTGATATAATGACTATCAGTTGAAGCATACATTAGATCATGACACCATGGAGGGCTTCTGCTTGCTGTTGCTGAGCTTGACATTTCAGCAGCTCCACTGAGTCCTATACTTGCTAAATTCTGAGCTCCCCCTTGATTTGGTGGTGCAATTTTTCATGTTTCTTATAATCATGCTCTTCATGTTGATCCTACTTGGCAAATGATAGCAAGCTTGTGAGCTTTGAAGGCTGGCTTGAAAACTGTGAACTCTGAAGATCTTTTCCCTTTTTTTCGCTTTAAATATTTTATCTCCCAGCCTGGAATTATTCATTGGATTAATGTGCGAGCTGCTCCCTTTGGAAAGAGACTGGCTGTGAGGACTTCCCCTCTATTTCTTCTTGAAAGGAGACCGTTTACGTTCAGAGCCACTGTTCTTGCAGCATAGCTGGTTTTGAGAAAGCATTTTCTCCAGAGAGAGCCTCTTTGGTTCGGAGCAGCTGCCGCTGGCAAGCCTGACTGGAAGAGATCTTGTCTCCTGTGGTTTGGGCTAAGTGGAGCCCCCGTGGCAGGGAGGTACTGCTGCTGGAGCAGGGCCAGACGCAGCAAGTGTGCGCAGGAGCCTTTGCAGCACGGCTTCCCTCTGCTCTTGTGGCTGGCTGACACGGAGCCCGTCCCTGGTGGCCCTAACTGAGCAGGACTTCGGGGCTGTGGCATGGACTGCTGGAGGAGGGTGGCCAGTGGCATCTCTCTGGGGATGGATCTGATGGCTGGGATTTGTAATACGGGCCTTGTGCTTGGATGTTTGCTTATAGAAATCACTGCTAGGCAATATCACTTTCGGAATGCGTTTGATTTAGTTTTGATGCCGTTGCTGTGCTTAACATTTTAGTGTGTATTTAATAAACGCAATGAAACCTGCACTGCTGTCCACCTCCATTAGGCAGCCTTGTCTGTGGGAGCCACTTTAAGGGATCCCTGTGGTTTCTCCTGCAGTTCTGTCTGACCTTTAGATGAGGACGCCCTCAGCTAGGCTCCTGACTATTCTCGCTCCCTTGGGTGGACTGCCTATGACAGGTTTCAGTCTGTTTCACTAATAACCATTTGTCATAACTTCTGTGTGCATGCGTAGGTGTGCGTAGTCTTGCTGGCTTTCTCTTTTTTCGCTTCTGTTCTGGAGTTGATCTCTCATCAGGTGGTCCTGGTTCATTTTGCTTTGGGCGACTGTAACAGTATATTTCAATTATTTCCTTTCACCAATTCCTTTTGAGAGAGGATATATCTTATAATGCGTACGTCTGCTTGAGTAATACGGCGTTAGCTAATTCACATTTTCTTTAGCATTCTTGGTGCCATTGTTAATTATTTCACCTCCCTTCTCCATTCTTCATCTCTTGCCATTTGTGCTTCCAATGAACGTTCTGTACTATTGTGGATGGTACATGTCTGGAACTTATAAATGATTTTACTTCTAGCACCATAAACTTTCTCTGTGTTTTATAACTGCAGAAGTAGCGCCTAGAAATTCAAATGTAGATTTTATTGTAGCAGCCACTGCATAAATAATAAAAGAAAATACCTTCCTGGTATATCTTAAAGTTATCTGCACAAAAATACGTTAATATGCTCCTAATTAGATATAAAGGGAAACTGAGGAACATGAAGCTACCTATTCACAGTCAGTTTTCAGCTTTGGCTCAATGCTGCAGACACAGATGTACCCGTTCAGAGCCCCAGGTGCACGGCTTGAGTAGGGTGCTGAGCTCTGGGCAGGGGCTGGAGTGGGATTCAGACTGCAGTCACCCACTTGCAAGATCCTGGCACTGGAGCAGAGTATTCCAGGGCACTACACTGAAGACCTGGCTCTTACTTATAACACTATACTCACTTTTCATTTTCTTTCTGTAGGAACGACTTGTATCCCCATTATATTTAATGTAGTTTTCATTTTACTCCTGGTATCAGTTCTAGGCAGCTGAGCCCTTGCTGGTTAGGTGGCATCAGTCTCTTTCTGTCAGTGAAAACTAAACAGAATTCTTTCTTTTTTTTTTTTCTTTTTTTTTTTGTCTCTCTCCACACATGAAATGTTGGAAAAGGTGCAGCAGAAAACAAATGGCCAACTATTTCACAATCTGTTTTTCAGTGGGTTTAGTTAAAGGCAGTATTCCAGAGGCAGAAAAGCAATCTTTATCATGGTAATAGTTTTAAATCTAAATAATCTATGATGTGTACAGTTATTTATTTCAGCTTCTCTACAGCAATATGCTGGGGCTTGCTGATTTGGAGGGGAACCAAAACATGTGCTCTGATTGAAGTAATCAGAAAATGTGGATTTCAGTAGCTTCTGAAATACAGACATTGATGTTGGTGCATGTGAAGGTACTTGAGCATCTCGCGCCAGCTGTGCTTTTATTGTTGTTGTTATTATTATTATTTAAAAGGAAAGGAAGAAAGAGTGAATGAGAGGAAAAGAGAGAAAGAGGAAAAAGAAAGGACCTTTGGCAGTAACTGCTTGAGTCACATCATGGCTGTGAACGTGTTTTGTGCCAGTGAAGAAGGATGCCAGAAGGAGTGAGGCAGCCTTGCTGGTTCTGCGCTGTCTGTCTGCAGAGGCTCTGCGTAACCACTTGCCTGGTCCTCCCAATGGCAGGAAAAATGGGGCACAGGAAGGGGGAATTGGTTGTGATATGCATATATACATATGAACATGCAGATGTTTCCACATGAATGAAGCCATGGTGCTTACTAGCGCTGCCTTCGCTGTCCCAGGCTAGATTAGAAATGAATTTGCATGTATTTTCTGTCAGGATCAGTTCGTTTGGAAAAATAGGGTTTGAACATAGAAACAATACACAAAATGAATCTGTTCCCTAAGCTTCTCTCCCTCCTTGTTGAAACCCAGTGAACCTCACCTGTAAATTTATAATCAAGAGCTGGTCTCGTTATCTCGCCGCAGCTAGAGGTGGTAGAACCACTGTAGTATTTGACTTCAGTATGTCATCTTGGGGTATCCAAAGAATAGGAAGAGCTGGAAGTGCCTCTTCGAAGATCTTGCTGTTTGCTACGTGAAAGGATACATTTTACTAAAGAATTTTAATCTATTAAAAATGTAGAAACAGGCAAACAAATACCTGTTTAGCAAACAAGCACTGTCCAAGCTAGAGAGTAAAGCTGGTCGTGATTGCATTTGAGGTTCGGGTTAGGCCAGCACATCTGTAGGCCCCATGCACAGCACAGCACGTGAATTATTTCTGTTTTACAGGAATACCATCTGCAAAGAGGCTGTGACTTGGGTAAGAGGTAGGTGCATCAGTTTGCATGCTTTGCTGTTTCCTCAGTGCCAGCCAGTATTTATTGATAAGTCCTTGTATTCCATTACATGTTTTCACACACAAACACCCACATACACACACATAAGGCTCAAGATTTTTAAAGCCAACCACGAGTTAAGAGCCTAACTGAAGCATCTTTTGGAAACCCTCCTTTCAGGATGTGCAGTACATCTCATACCTCTCATTCTAGATGGCTAAACTTCATCTGCTCAGTGCTATTGTTTTCCTTTGACAGGACTCTGCATCCCAGAGAAAACTGGGTTTTCCTTGTAGAAATGAGGACCCAACTAAATATTTTGTCATGGTTGGTGACACCGATAAGGAAAAACCCCTCCAAGCATAAGATGGTATCAGAAATTATCTCCCTTTTTCCCCCTGTAACATATGTTAAATTAGCCGCTAAGCCTTGAAGCTGTGCATACCTGATGATTAATTTATGTTATTTTGTAGTTTTGTTGTGTTTCTTTATTTTTAAATAGGTTCTCTCATGCTAGATTTACAGCACTGCAGAATTTCACAATGTTGCAATGCTGTCTTCAATTCAGCCGCTTCATATTGAAATTTCACACACAATAATTGGCTGACCTTCACAGCTATGGCAGAAACTAATTAAAGCTGTAAGGCTTTGCTAGCAATGCTTTTGTGTGAAATGTGAAGTTTGGTGATAATGAAATATGGGGTGCAGATGTTATTGTCTCAGATTGTCTGTGCCCTTGGTTCACACTAATGAAGAACAGCAATTATTAAACAAAAAGTATTTTCGACCATTAATTATTTGTGTTTTGATAGACTAAATGTCCCAGCAGCAGCTCCTTCTTCTTCACTTCTTCAAAAAGTCATTTAATGTCACTTTACAAGCTAATGCGAAAGTCCCCAGGATGCTGCATGAGACTTTAGTGCATTTGTAGGGTTGGTTTTGGACTCGCTGCGTGCTGCATTGCACAAGACACTGCACCACAAATGAAGGAGTGGTCTAGATGGGATAATATTAAAGTTCAGGGATTACAGTCTTCCGGACATGATCTGTTAATAATGAAATCACTATTTCTTTCTGCTAAATTCAGAGGGAGATGTGGGCAATGGGATTTTAGAGGTGAATGGTAAAGGGGTATTTCCTGGAGTCTGTCTTTTTTTTACCCCTTTAACTGAGTCCTTTGTGATCTGGCTTGCTCCAGCAGCAGTATGAATCCATTTTCAGTTATGGTCAACTGGTGAAACTGTTCAGTTGAGCTCTCGTTGCCTGGGAGAGTGTTGGGAAAACAATCTTGTTTTTCCCCACTGAGATGAAATGCAAACTGCGTCTGCGTACACATAACTTCCTCTGTTAGGCTTGTGTGTTTAGTTCTGTCGTTCCAAATCGAGCAGCATATTGCTTAAGAACCACTGCAAGTCATGCCCAGCAGTCCCCTCCATTGCTTTGTCTTATTTCTCTTCTTTCTTCATGCATCTCATCTATGCTTTCCATTGTCAACTTCCCAATCCCAAGTGAGTTTCATGAACAGCCATCCATCCTTATGTATGCTAAGGGGACCTGTTAAGTGTCAAGGTGGTGTGCCTCTGTGTTCCTCTTAAGGGTTATTGTTGTGCTCAGATGAGCTGGAGGAGCAACCTCATGTGTCTCATAGCCACTCACACAGGCCAGCTGCAGATGGGGGAACATAATACTCCTTTAGTTTACACCTTGTTTACGTTGTCAAATTTGACAGTTGTTGGGCTTATTTTTGGGGCTGGATGTGTATGGGAGATGTTAGGTGGCAGTGGTGTGCTTTGGTTGTTGGATTAGCTTTGATTTTTTTTTTTTCCCAAGGAGGACCCTTACCCTTCTCCAGTCTGATGCTGCGTAGATTTCCTGACTGTTATGAGCACTGCTGGTAAGTCTAGCAAACTGAATGGGATTGTGTGCAGTCTGAGATGACAGCTGCTCCAAAAATAATGCCTCCTATTTTATTATGTTGGTTCACAATGTCGGAGACCAATGTTGAAAAAAATAGTGTTTTTGTAGCTGAGAATTTGCCCTGTCAAGCAGTGTTACTGTGCTCTTTGTATCTGTTGTAGTTTCCAGGGAATTAAATAAGAGGCGTTACTTTCAGAGCGACCTCTGTACAGGTGACAACCTGAACTGCAATCATAAATGCTCGGAGTTGACACAGATATATCACATTGGTGGGATGCTAAAGGCATGAAAACAACAAAAATCAGGGAACTGCCTTTAGAAAGTGTGGCTATCCCCCTTACGCCGCTGCGCTGCTTGGGATTAGTAAGTAATAATAATAATAATCCAGAAGGCTTCTGTGCCAGGTCCTCCTGGATTTCTTAGAAATTGGAAGACTAGTAAAAATCTCAGTCTGGTCACTGAGCAGCAGCGGTCTTCTATTCGAGTGATGTTCTGCAGGGTCACAGATTTGGAGTTTTATCTCAATGCTTCCTCTGTTTGTGTGTTCCCATCATTTGAAGCATCAACTTCAGTGACGAAATTATGCAGTGATACTAAAAGAGGAAACCACTGATAGGGAGCTAGCATTACATTTTTGTCCAGGCTTGGAAATATAAATATTTTTCTGCCTGACAGCCATGACCATAGATAAGGACAACTTTTTGTAGGAACAGTTATTCCAGAGGTCTCTCTGGGGTAAACATGCTACAGTGGTGCTTTTGTAGATGACAACAGAAGAAGATAAATTATCTTTGTCTTCTTATTACTATTAATTATAAATTAATTGTATGCATTTTGAATCAATGCTGTTACCTATATCTTAAAAAGAGAAAAACAAAAATAGAATTTGAGGCTTAGTCCTTTTCGCTTGACTGATTATCCAGAGTTGTTCAATTCGATGTTTTCTCTCTACGTGGTAGCACTTGAAACACCTACATATCTTCAGACCTCTACCACAATTCCTCGTCTTGGAGTTTTGCCTCCCCCAAACTAGCCAAATAGCAACTTGATCAGGATTGTTGGTAATGGCGTTGGCCAGATTCCTCTGCCCCGGAGTCCTTTGCTGGGAGTCGGCGCCAGAGAGAATCCAGCAGTTCTGTCAGCTCAGTTCACATCCCTAAGGATGTGTCCAGCTTGGCTCCCATAGATAAATCCTGGTCTCACTGTGGGTGTGAGATGCCCTCTAAGCCAAACGGGGCTTCCTGCATTTGAGTGCAGAACAAGTCCTTGTGTTCTCCGCAGGCTGCCTGTAGAGCAGCTCTGGGTGCACAGGGAGAATGTCACGGCATCCCTGTTGGCTGCAGAGGAGGACTTCAGATGTGTGACCCCTGTATATGCATGTAGTATCCTATATGTGCATTTAATATGTTATACAGGCCTTGAAATGCATGCATGAAAAATCAAGAGAGAGTCATCATCAGCTACTGGCCGTAATTATGAAAGCAAGGCAAAGGAGCAATCCCTGTATGAAAAAAAGTTAATACAAAACTGATTTTTTCTAGTTTTTTTTTCCACTCATTTCTGTTCCAGATTTACCATTATGCTTGCTGACATCTTTGCTGTAGCAACTGGCTCTGGGGATGTGTTGCACATACATGGAGAAGCACAAAGCTAAGTTTGCTCTGTGTGCATGCATCTGTGCATGTATGCGTGCAAATTACACAAAAAGACAGTTTCCTATTAGCTTCACTTTACAGCTTCTGATGTTCACTGTGACAAATTTCAGTGAGAGGGGATTTTGTATGCTGATTTATTTGAGGTCAACAGTGTGGCGTAAATATGTTGTATATTTTTCAAGTGGCTTGCTTTTTGTGACTTTTTAAAGAGATCCTGACCTGGGAATGTAAGCTGAAATGAGAAGAATGATTCATCTCTTGCTCTTGAGGTAGATCCGAAATTATCAAAAGCTTTAGTTGTAGCTGAACAGTATTAAAACTATAGCAGGAAGGTGAAATATGACAAACACATGGAACACAGTGGGTTGTGGCAGTGGTGTTTACAAGGTATTGTGTATGGCGAAGAGAGGCAAGGGCTTACAGCTCCATCAGAAGAATATTTCTTGTGTTGTAATTATGTTAGCAAGCAGGACCTTAATGAGCTAAAACTAATGAATGACCAACAAAACAGTAATCTTCTCATCCTTTTAAATAACTGAGTTTTAAACAAACAAGCAGGATAACCAGAACTAACTTCTTGAAAGTTATTTCCAATTGTTTGACAAATACCACACTTTATTGTGTTGCTGTTTTCTTCCTGTTAGAATATGTAAATTTATGTATGCAAATATATACATAAAAAACATACACATTGTCATGCGCAAAGAGAAATGAGAAGCAGGGCATAAGCAGGTGCTTCTGACGATGCAAACTTCAGTTCCTTTAAACAAATCTCAAACATTCCTCCTCCATTTGACGTGTCTTCAGCCCATATCATGTCTGTGGAAGACCTGAACGTGGGGTAAAACCTCCAGACTGCCGCAATTAGTTTGACTTTTTCAAGAACTTGAGCTCTAAAACTCACAGCTTTTCTTTTGAGGAGTGTTTGCCAGTTCCAGAGTTAAGGAGCAGTATCTTCAGAAAGCTCTATTGTGAGGCTGGATTTTAGTAATTGACACCAATAACATAATATTAAATCACCCACCTTTTATATACTGGGTAAGCCAGCCTGCTTGTAAATATGTTAAGGGATAGTGTGTAGGTGGCAGAAGAATTATGCTACAATTTTAACAGCTAATAAATCTTTATTTAAGCAAGGGACCGCTAAAATTTAATTAGGCATATAAAAGCAGAGATCATTCTACGGGTAAAAATATGCCAGTTCTCACCAGAAATGACATCTGCTTCATGGAAAAGGTGTGAGTTAAAGTCTACTCTTCTGTTACTATATCAATAGAAAAACTGTTGAAATTGCGGAGAAAAAAGAAGAAAAGATCTTTCAGGGCGTGCACATGGGTGTAAAAGAAGTGCTATCCAGTTTGTGATCCGCCTTCTCTCCTTGCCAGCACTCTTGCCAGTGCAACATCTCTCTGTTTCCTGAAGGACAGTCCTTTTGGAGATCCCAGCTTACAACACTGAGCTGCACAGCCAGGCCTCTGTGCTGGAAGGGCTGCTTTGGTACTAGCTATGTGCCTTAGAGAGAGGGTGCTGTTTGTAGAAACCTCTGTGCACACCATGAAATAAATTGGGAGTGGCATCAAAAGTCAAACTAAGTCATTTTGGAAGATGAAAATGACATTGGACAACGCTTTGCTCTTGGCTGGTTTGCTCATGTGCCAGCCAGGGTAAAGAGGGGATTTCCTGATTTTCACATGTGACTTCAGTTGCTCTTCTGGTGAGCAATGTGCCACTGCCTCTGTCAAAAAAAAACGCCTCTGAAAAAGAAAAAAAAAAAGGAGATCTTACCCCTTTTTAATCAGTTGCTTCGTGACAAAAGTGCTAAGACTACATATTGAAGGACCTCTTAAATTTACAAATATGCAGAAAGAACAAAATCTCTCTACGTTGAGTTCCCTACAAGCTGAGCTAAAAGCCCAGGCAGCGCCAGCAGGTCCTGGTTGGGCACCAGCTGCACGTAGCCCGGCCTTGTACAGACTGACTGTATGCTTCCAGCATCAAAGGGGCTGTGCAGGGACAATAATGGAGGTTGCTTCTGCATCAGCTCAGTGTCTCCTCACCTGGCTGTGCTGTGTACCTGGGATTCTGCCACTGGGCAGAGAACTTTGCACGGCGCCAACACAGGAGCTGTGCTTGTTTTCATAACAAAATTGTTAAATAGCAAATACTCTTTCATTTTGCCCAAGTAGGATCGTCTTATTCGACCTTTGCTATTCCTGCTATACTTGCCCTCTAAGTCTATTTGCAGCCAACATGAGATGCTCTGTGGAGCGCATCTATGAGTTGTAACAAATAGTCTGGGTAAATGGCCAAATCTGTGCTGGAGAATTTGAAGAGCGGCTTATACAAATATCTGTCAGAAATAACACGACGCAGCTCGTCCTGCTTTTAAGGGCAGGAGAAATAATGTAAATGACCTTTTAATTAAGGTCTTTCTGTTTTCTGCGCTTGCTTGATTTATGCTAGAACTGTCTGGAGACAAACTGTTATCTTAAAAGAATATATTTTAAGGCTGAGTTTTGCCTAGCAAGGGGTCCCAGAATGACATAGTGCATGTTATCTAAAAGGCCTTCTTCACAGCGAGCGATGAGTTTGTGTTGCTGCCCATTCATCTTTTTGTTTTCTCCGGGAACATGACACAATCCAGCAACGCTCACTCTGCAGGGCAGACCCTGTTAAATGCCACATACTGTACGCTCTAGGCAAGGGTAGTTCAGCTTGGCTAAGGAAGGTGTCTCTCATGTCTCAGCTTTCAACATTAATTTGCTCTGGCAAGAATGCTGTATGTACACTGGGTTACTCGCATTCATATAAGGAACTGAACTTGTGATAGGATCTAAACACTTTTGACTTGACTCGATTGATATTCTGGGATTTGCCCTCTCCACGGTTGAGAGAAACAGTGAAATCATATAGCGAATGCTTCCAATTTTCTGAGAAATAAAGGAATGTTATTAGTAACACTTGTACGTGTAGCAGGCAGGCTTACGCATAACATGCCAATTCTTTTAATCAGCTCTCTTCATTTGCTTTGTTTTGTAGGGTAGGCAGAGCTTGAATGGCTATTTAGCTTATGGTTTTGACTGCTATGGTATGGATATAAACCAGTTGGCAGCAGAATAGTTTTGTCCTATGGAGTCTCTAATGGACTTAAAATGTAACGTGATGAACTCCCGTCGTCAGTAATACCTCCTTTGGTCTCATATCTGGAGTAGAAGGGGCTCTTATCAATGCTTATAACTATCTAATGAGTGGGAGTCAAGTAGGTGGGGCCAGGCTCTTTTTGGTGGTACCCAGCAACAGAACAAAGGGAAGTGGGGACAAATTGGAACATAGGAAGTTCCATGCGAAAATGAGGAAAAACTTCTTTACTGTGAGGGGAAGGAGCACTGGAACAGGCTGCCCAGGGAGGTGGTAGGGTCTCCTTCTCTGGAGATACTCAAGACCTGCCTGGATATAACCTACTGTAGGGAACCTGCTCTAGCAGGGGTTGGACTGAGTGATCTCCAGAGGTCCCTTCCAACCCCAACAATTCTGTGCTTCTGCGATCTTGAACCAAACACAGTGGGCAAAATGGGCCACCCCCTGCCTCCGTTCCATCTGCATGGTCCTGGAGTGGCTGGACAGGTGGTTTGGTTATGACATGGTGAATTGGAAAAAGATTTTTGTTCCTCTAAAGTAATTGTTTGTACAAATCACATGCTTTGTATGTGTAAAATTTTAGCCAGATGTTAGAACCAGAAATGAATCATGTCACCATGAGTCATTGATTTTGCTGCGAAGTGTGTCAGTACCTATCCTGATTTGCACTGGGACACATTAGTGGGAGCAGAGGAATAGTGGTGACTTCCCTTGGGCACATTTTTTGTGTTTAGAGGTCTGCTCTGCTATTGTTGCTGATTTACTGATCCTCCAAGCTGAATCACTCACAGTGTTTGAACTGAAATCTTTTGGATGTAAAATCCTCCAGCTTATTGCCTTATCCAAAGTGGCCAGCTTTTGTTGTAGCTCCTCTCTTTCTTCATATCCAATATATTCTGCATACCTTTCATATTCTTTCTCTGCTCTTATCTTTCACTGAAAATTACTCCTCTGTGAAGGAGTAATAATTCCCAATGCCTGCAATTCCCCTGTTTTCCCCAAACTGCCGAGTCATTCCGTTCTTCACATATCACAATGAGGGCAATGAGAAAATGCTTCTTGAAGGTTTTAACACAGGCATACCCTGTAAAGCAGTGAGACTGTAGAATCTGTGTACCTAACCACGAGTGATCACTGGATGGCTATGCAATGCCTGATGGATTGGAAACTATTTTAGCACCTTCAAGCAAAATAGGTAGTCAAGGTAACTAGGACAGAAGCCGAGGAGAAACTCTACAAAGACTGCCAGAGGAGTAAGTAAGGTAAGAGATGCCATCAGTTTACCTTGCTCTAAGGAAGGTCCTGTGCACGGAGAGATATTTTCATGTGGAATCTTAGAGACCCAGTGCTGAGCCATAGGGTCATCAAGAAAGCCAGCAAGAGCATCAGGGAGGGCTAGGAGAGGATTGGAGGTAGCTCGTGGGAGAGCTGGGAGAGGAATGTGGAGGTGAAGATGTACTGGTATGAAGAAGACCAGGACATGCAATCCTTCCCTAGAGTGAAGGACTGTGTATAAATTCTGCGACTGTTTCCTAGCTTTGAGCTCTGGGTGTATCCCTTTCTGCTCCTGGCGTTCTGCTGGGACGAGATGCAGGCACTCTCCCTGTCACCTGCAGACTTCCCCTGCTGTACCCTGACTTCCTTCAGAGGGAAGCCAAGGGATGAAGCTGGTGCCCATGGGATGTTTCCTCCAGGCCTGCCTGCCTGGGACAGCAGCATGGGGTGGGAGGCTGGCACCAGTGAGTAGGGGCATCCATTCCTTCCCTCCCTGATCCCCAGCCTGGGGGAGCAAGGTGTGTTCTCTGGGCACTGGTGTTAGGGAGTTGCTGAATGATTCTCTAGCAGTGTACGGCCAGTGGTAAACAACTGAGACGGTGCTTGGTTGGAGCAGTGTGGAAACATTATCAGGCTAGCCCTGGTTTTAAATAAGTAAATATACATTGTGAGCAAGTCTATAGCAGAAGCAAAAACAATTTTGAGCAGAGCAAAGGCTTTCTGACAGTAGCGGCAGCAAAAGGATTGGATCCCTCTTTTCCTTGCTGGCCTGTCGCTTTGAGATGCCGTTTTTTGCACAGTCCTTACAGGAGAGTGTAACTTTGAAAAGGTTACACATCCTGAGAGCAAGCTAGATCTAAATATAGGAGACAAAACAGAGTGGCTGTCTCGCTTTGCAGAAGCCCAAGCTTCCAGCCCGTCCCCTAGCTGACGGCCCCTGCTGACTCGCAGACAGCACGCCAGCCTGTCCTCCCGCAACGCTGCCACTGCCACCTCTGCTGCCAGGACAGCCTGCCTAAAGGACAGAAGCGGGGAGCAGAGAGGAGCCTCCAGCCCAGCAACGATCCCTTTACAACCGTCTGTAATGAAAACTCCTTCCCTTTTCCTGTGCTAGCACGAGGGACGAGTCTGTTTGCTGCACGCTGTATTTAGCTAAAGGAACAAGGGATGACGTTGCCTTACCGGTATAAAAAAAATCTGAGAGGTTAGAGACTAACTCAGCCTTGTATCAATCGGGTGGTCAATATGATTTTGCTTTTTGCGTGATGCTACCACGTGTTTGACGGGATGAAGTTTTTGCGTCTATTTTTACCCTTCCTGCTGGCTGGGCAAGAGCCCTCCTTGCACACACATGGCCCCTGTTTGTGTAGTTCAAATGTCAATCGCGCACTGCCCCTCTGAAATCCGATTCAACTTCCCACGTTTCCAGCTTTTGTTGCGTACGGCTGCGTTCCAGCGTAGCACGACCGTTCTTTTTCTTTGGGATTTTTGCTTTTGAACGTCTTTGGTTCCCAGGAACCAAAGCAGCAGCAGCAGCAGGAGCGGGGCCCGGCGGGAAGGTGCCCGGCTCGGCGCTGGCTGCGGGCCGGCCCCGCACCGCGGCGGCCCAGCAGGGGGTAGCCGAGCACCGGCGGCAGCGCAGCGAGCGCTCCGAGCAGCCCCCGCCGTGCGGGCGCGGAGCGCTGCGGGAGCACGGGGAGCCCCGTGCGGGGTAATGCGCCTCGCTGCCTCCTTCTATTTTTTTTTTTTTATTATTTTTTTTTGGGGGGTCAAAGCTGCTTGCCAAACGTGTACGTAATTTGCTATGCCTATGGAGTTGCACTGCTAAGTGAGGAAGCTATGCTTTCCAAACAGAGACGGGCAGCTGGCAAGCATAAAATATCTCAAGGGTGGCAAAGCCCCACAAAAAAACACCTGGTTTTGAAAAATCTGAGGCCTGGTCTTCATTTAATAGAAAGCAATCCTATCTGGAGGCTACGTACACTTGTCGCTGTTGGGAACTGATCACGCTGCTCTATCATGTTGTGCTGCCGAATTTGTCTGGGGATGGAGACAGAAAGCGTGCACTCTGCTACCTTGCTTTGGCTGGAAAACTGCTGGGGGATGTTACTGCCTCTCTCCCCTCCCCGACAAAGTAATGGGACTTGGCTGCTGAGTCAACACGCTGCAGATTGCAGAATGTAGCTGCTTATAGTAAACAAACAAACAAGCTAGCAAAAAGCATGCTGCCCTTCACTTGCATTGCACCCAGCTTAGACCAGCAGCTTGTCTTGGTAGGTACTGCATCCACCAGGCTTCCTTCTCAAAGACTGCACGGAGGGAGATAGTAATTCCAGAAAGGATTATCTTTAGTTTGAGATTTTGATTCTGAGAGCTTGTGTGACTTCCTCGTGTTCCCAGAGAGGTCTGTGTGGACGTGCAGTTTTTGAGCTGTCTCGATACTGTCACTGGTGGGCACCTTCTTGTGCTGGCATTGCAGCAGTGTGGCAGAACACGCCTGATCATGAGTTATTAGACATCACAACTGTGCCACGGAGCCTGGATGCTTGTTTCAGCCTCTGCTCTGCATGGCTTTGATGGCCAGCCTTTGTTCCTGGCCTCTGCTCCTGGCCTCCCTCCCCGCTGCAGCAGAGCACTGCCTGCAGCCCACGTGCTCCGGTTGTGGGGCTCTGGAGGTTGGGTGGGCTCGGGTGTTTCTTGGGAGCCAGGCCGGGGGGTAGAATTCCAGCCTTTGAGAAGGTGAAGGAAGCAGCAGGGAGTGCCCTGAGCCTGTGGGAGCTGCAGGGTCGGCCAGGGTGAGGCTGCTGCCGAGTCTGCGTTTGCTCAGGGGAGAGAGACCCCCGTTGGCCAGACCTACTGAGCCCTGACATTGTGCTGGTTCCTTGTGCAGAGGGTTCGTGGCATGTCCATGTTTGGTGGCATTACAGTTTAATATATATATATATGTATAATTATTGAGAAGAGTGCAGATAGTTTCTGTCCTTTCTCCTCTGAAAACCATTCCTGGCTAGGAATTAGGAATTTTTATGCAGATAATTCCTACCTTTTTTAACATAAGAATGTTTTGTTTTGTTTAGTTCATTGTGAGTTGTTGTGGGTTTTTTTTGTTTTGTTCTTTTTTTATACCAAACAACTCGAAGGGAAGCAATACTGCGTAACACCTGTTTAAAGCACGGTGAATGGAAAAAGCCCTCCGTTTCCCACAGCCCAAGCTCACCTTGTTGCCACCTACACCAGGCTGCTCCTGCATTGCTTTCCTTTGTTCTGTTTTCCTCAGTGCAATGAACCCTTACGTTATGAGTTTCTGCTGTAGTTTTAACCTCTAATATGCAACCATTACAGCTTATCTTGTCTCCTAAATTACTCTAAAATCCAATTATAAAATCCTCTTTCCCTCAATAGCACACAACTTGCCACATTACTGAAATGCTGGGTAGCTCTTTTGTTTTTCTAAATTAATAATAACTACCATTTTCCGTCTGCTCTTAGTATGGAAGTCTTTTATATCGCTGTGCTGCTTTCCCATAATACATATTATGGCTCTTTTTATATGCTAGTTATGTTTGGAAAAAACTAAAAGGGTTTTCAAAAGATGTGCCAGTCAACTTCTGTGTATCGAAATATGACAATGAAAATCTTTAGTGGAAATGCAGGTAGTAAATTCTTAATAGTAATGTATCCTGACAGAGGAAAATGGCAACTAATCATTTGCTGGATCCTTTATTTCAGGCAGGAATGGTTGTTATTTCAAAACACTTCTTACTGATTTCAAAATACAGTCTCTGAGCATATCAACAGAAATGCAACAGGGTGAATGTTGAGCTCTATGTTGACAACTATTCAAAAATATTAGTGTCTTACCGGTGCGGTTTCCAAATTTCCATTAGGCTTTACTCTTCCTTTCAAAAAATTGAATGATAAAAATGCTTTGCTTTAGAGGTTTACGAAGGACATATCCTGAGTTCTCAGCTTTTCCTTTTTCAAAATGCCACGGTCTCCATACTAACAGTCCGAACACTGGCTGTGCGTCCTAACACTAAATCTGTTGCTCTTAGAATATTAACTGTGCTGATAAATCTGCTAGCCTGTTTTTAATAAACTGGTACCGTAAGCATTTTCAGAAACCCTATGTGAAGATGTAGCACTAAAATGGATGTGGTGGAAATAAAGATGCACCATCCAAGCTTGCAGCTTGAGTGAGATTTACCAGAAGGGCATGCTAATCAGTAAATAACATAATCTCGTGTCCGCACACACACATATATATCCACATTTACACACGCAATCTGTTGCTATGTAATAATTAGGCAAGAGCAATAAATTAAGCAAGGAAGGACTGCACGCAAATGCCAGAAGGCTTGCCAAGGAAGGAATCATTTTTTCTTTATAGTGGCCACCAAAATGACGATAGTCACCCCTCAACCCTAGGTAAGATTAGAGAGAAGTGTTTGGTAGTAGTCATCTGTCTTAGAAAATTGTATGAAATCACACACTGACGCTGTTGGGCTTTACTCGATCCCATGGTGAAAGAGAGTAGCCTGCAATGATGTTTGCAGGTTTATGGTATAAGTTGTAAGACCCCAGCCAGGTGTAACTGTGTGTATGGTGGAGGGGGTCTACAGCATCCTCATGTGAACTTCTTTTTGCCTTTTTGTACGAGTTGCATACGTAAGGATCAGGGTGTTGACTCTCCTCTGCTAATCCTCCCGTACTACGTATTGGGACCTTAGCACTAAAATAGCCTCAG
Source organism: Numida meleagris (assembly GCF_002078875.1). Lineage (NCBI taxonomy): Eukaryota > Metazoa > Chordata > Aves > Galliformes > Numididae > Numida > Numida meleagris. The sequence continues at coordinate 6,635,019 of NC_034411.1, forward strand.
GGTCTGATTTCTAAAGGGGAATGCTTGTGTCGTCCACCAGTGATGTGAGTGGCCAAACTCCAGCTAGCTCCAGCAATGGCTAATTGCAACTCAAAACCGATCCCTTTGGTTGAAGCTCACACGCATCTGCGTCCTCTTCCTAGGAACTGGATGAAGTGCATTAGAACATTTTGCTGTTTGGCTTTCAGGGCCGGTGAATTCTTGGCTGGCGTGTGATATTTCTCATACACTCATGTTTTGAGGTTATGCTGTTTGTTTGTTTTTTAATTGTACCCGCTTCTTAAGTGATTGCTTCTTTGAACTTGGGAAATATTTCACTTTATTTACCGTGACCTACAGTAAATTAACCTGTATCAGCACAGAGGTAAAAGACATTGAAAATATATTTATATTTTAAATTGAAGTTCAAGGTAACATTTAAATGAATAATTATTTACTATTTTGTTAAATGCTGACATATATGACAGCAATCATATATTAGTACAAATGCTTTTCTGTTTTGAATGGCTCATTAGTTGCTTTGTAGGGCTGTACTGGTTTTTTAAGATTCAGATTCAAAATCTCTCCTGATTTCTGCTCTTTGGGTTTTGGCAGTGGGCCAGCTGCAGATATGCATAATATTTCACTGTTAGACCTTGCAAACAGAATATCCTGCTGTGCTAAAGAAAACATTGTGTTTCTTACCACATGAAAATAATCCATCACTTTTCAATCAGCACACATGCATAGGCTGGCGCGCACACAGACACACACACACACAACCCTCTACCTGTTTTTTCCATCAGACTCCAGAAAAAAATTAATGGCTATGTTGTGAAGGTTGGACTCTTTGTACATGATCCATTAAAGTACAAACTAATCAAAATATATCTAGCATCTGATTTGCAAAGCAATGTGGAGCCAGAGGCAAGCTGCAGAAATAGACCATCTGAAGACCTCTCTGACCTTGTTCAAGTAGCAGTATCTTTTTGTTTGTTTTAAATATTGTTTGGAAAGGGAAAGCACAAGTACAAGACAACCTAGAGCAACCTTTGCACAGCTCACGTCTGTGTTATGTATAAAAAGGCAAAGCAAGAGTACATATTGTACAACGTGCAAAGTACAGGTTGCCTTGTTTAATGCATGCAGCTGATCAGTAGCAAAGATTTCCTCCTTGGAAACAGATACAGTGCACAGGAGGAAGCTCTTTTGTGGTGGAGCACAGAGAATCCATGGGTGCATGTGTGCAGACTGTGGGAAGAATAAAGTAAATTCTCTATTTTTATTTATGCTCTGTCAGATATCTTTTGTATACAGACAGTCAGCATATTACAAACCCATATACAAGCAGTATGAAATTTTTACTTTCCAGTGCTGGAGCGGGGGTCAATGAAACTACATTTCTTTGGGGTAGTATGCATACTTGCATGAATGTATTGCAGTCTTTCTATTCAAAGAGGACTGTTTTTTTTTAAATAATGAGATACGTAAAATCATGTTTTAGCTACATATTTAGGCATCGAACTTTTACTTTAAAATGAATTTAGAACTGCAAGACGAAGTAACAGTCCAGATTTTTTCTCCTTAAACATTGCTCTTTTAGAATGTAGCCACCATAAGACACCTCTAAATAGAATTGAAGGGAACAGCTAGGGAGTACTTTGCATCATTTGCCATGACTAAATTAAGAGCTTGAAGTTGGGTGGGAGGAATCATAGCGTAGGATCAAGATTATCTTGTTGAAGTTGCCTTTCTTCCCTCTGCAGTCCTCAGCATTTTGCTGAATGGGAGCGGATGAGGGAATGTAAGACACGGCATGTGAAGTCTTTATTTATGCCTATTAGAAATACTTCAACCAAAGGCAAATGGACCATTCAGGTAGGCCATGGGGTCTTGGGAGGATTTTTTTCCTCCTTCTTTGCAAGATCTCAATATTTTTAGCTGCGTGTGCCATAGACCTAAATTCAAGGCAATAGAGCGTGACTGCTGAAAGACCAGGTCTAGGAGCATGCGATGGGCAAGGTTAAGCTGCAGTCCTGGGAATGGGCAAGTTGTGAGGGCTGGATGAACCTGGCTGTTAATTTCCAAACATTCTTCACCGCTGCCCTTTGAAGCATTTATAGTCATGCATTTTTTAGGCCATTGAATTTTGAACTTCTGGTCACCCCTTTCTTCCAGTTGTGAAAACAAGAGCTCGTCAGTGGAAAAAGGAGTTCTCAACAGAACTGTCAGACTGCAGTTCGTGACATGAGTCAAAAATCAGAGCTCAGCTCCATTGCCACGATAATATTTGATCAAGATGACTTAGCAGGCTGTTGTTTCAGCGGTTTTGTTGCCACCCACTTGTGTTTTACTTTGGCAATTATTTTTTATGCTTTATCTAGGGTTTTGAGATTGCAAATAGATGCAGCACATTCTGGTATCTAAGAAAAGTGTGAGAACAGTTGGCCAGCTTTTTTAAGATTGCTTTGTAAAATAAATGACTTTCCTTTGGAGTCTCACATCTTTCAGCTTCCTTTCCACTTTTCGTTTTAAATATGGAGCTGTGAGAAAGACTACGAAGGAAAGGGTAAATAATGAGAAAAGGCGAGTCTGGTGTTTGGAGCGAGTGATGATCTGGTTTCAGCTGTGCTATCTCACCTCTCACCTTGGGAAGGCTGCTACCCTCCGTAGTGATTGGATTACTGATATGTGAGGTAGCTAGAATAGGTTTGGATATACTAATTTTGGTTGAAATAAGCAGAAAATATTTATTTGCAGGAAAGAGAGGCAATTTTGTCAAATATTTTCGCTGTGGAGTGACAAATATCTTTTCACTAAAACAGCAAAACAGCGCGTCTGGCTTTTCAGGGGCCCTTCCAAATCCAAGTGGAGTCAAGTGGAGCTGTTTCTACTCCCAGAAATTGAGGAATACCTCCTCATCCCGGTCATAGAAGGGCACAGCCTGTAGCAGAGGAACTGCCAGGAAAATTTCATCTAGGGAACTGCTTTTGCACGTGGAGGTATTTTCAGTCATCTTCCAGAGTGGTTTGCCTACTTCACCTCAGAAAATTTCTGACGGTACAAATTTTTATCCTGTTAACTCAAAAGGCTCAATAAAGAAAAATGTAAGAGAGGATAATGCGTCCCACAAGTAAAACACTGGTCAGCCACCTTGCTTGTGTTAATTCCATGTACTACCAGGTGGAAATCACATCAAAATTGCTTTTCTGTTATCCCCTGGTGCTGTGAGAAAAGCTGGCTTAGTCCTTAGAGATAAACCCAAACCTTTCATTGGCTCATCGCTGCATCAGCTAGCTCAGCTACCAGGAGTTCCCAGAGAGGAGCTCTCCACATCTGCTCCTTGTCCAGAAGACCTGCTGCATGGCAGTGGGAGGGAAGAGAGTGAGAAGAGCGCAAGGGATCTCATGTTATTTTCTCTAGGGAGGGATGGAAGAAAGGATGCTGGCAGAAGGAGACAGGAAGTCAGTGGGGACAACTGGTAAGGAAGAAGATGCTGAGAAAGCATAACGAGGTGAAGAAAATAGTGGTGGAGCCTGGTGGTACCACCATGAACCACCAAGAAACCGATAATGCAAAAAATGAAATACCAGCAGTTCTCAAAGTGACGAGCAGAGAAATGAGCCAAACATGACCAATGTTAAAGCAAAGTTCAGGGTGTCAAAGCACTACCAACATCAGGAGAAAAAAAACACAAGTGCAATCAGCTAGTTGCTCCAAACACATGGAAGAGACAGCTGACATCTTCTGGAGGACGCATCCACCAGCGCAGTGTTAGACTTTTTTCTTCATCTTCTTTAACCGCAGCAATTTTGTGCAGGTGGTTTCTATGTCTCTTGCATGAATATTAAGAAGAGGATAGCAACAATAACGTGCAGCTGTTGTTAGTTTGTTTTCAGAAGTTGCGTGGACAACCCAGAAACTGCTCAGGAAGGTGCTGGCTTCAGCCAGAGGTGCCTGTGGAGCTCATTGCCTGGCAGGAGGCTGCTGTCCAAATAACAAGAGAGAGAGTGTTTGAATGATTTACTTTAAAGTTAGGTTTTGATTCTTGTTACCTGTGTTAAAGGATGCCCGAGTTGGAGAACAAGCTCCTATAAAAACGTTTTAAAGTATCTTCATATTCAGTACATAGAAAATTACTAGCAGAACACTGTACTCCTCTGAAATGAGAAGTGATGTAACAGGTGACTAAAAGACTGGATGTGTCTTTTCATGATGTAATTCACCTGAATTCAGGCAGATATTCCTAAGTGCCATCGTGGCAGAATATGTCCTGCCTCCTGTCCCTTCCAGTGCCTTGCACAGTGCTTTGTCTAGTTGTAAATGAACCAAAGAGAGCACCATCATCTTTCTTGCTAGTAAATTTCTCATTCCAATCTATTTCACCAGTAGGATGCTTCTTCACACACTACTTAGCCCTGTTTAATTTCATCCCATTACTACTGTTTGCATTTTAGTTTAGCTTAGCAGTCCTCCGTTCACATTTTTTTTCCTCCATCCATCTTCATTTCTCACTTTGACATCAGCCTTTGTTTCTGGAGGAACCAAACAAAGCTATGTGGGATACATGTGAAATTCAGGGCTTGAACTTTCCCCCATCCCACAGCTGAAAGGAAAGCACCTTGCTTGTCAGGTTGAAAAAACGTTTGAATATTATAGAGCTTTTCCCAGAAAAACACCGTACAGACTCATTTCCTATTGTGTAAAGGAGGTCCAAGTCTTCCCTGTTTCCACTTCTCCTATGACTGCAATACCAGAGGTGGTATTTTCTATGTGTCACGTGCATTTTAGCCATATATTTCCCCTTCCGTGTGAGATTTTTTTAAAGTTACCTTGTCCCCTTCAACTTCCCCAGTCTTCTCATGTAGAATTTGGTACAAGTTTACACTGATGCTGACACTTTAAAGTTTTCATTCATCTGTGAATTTTAGCACTTTGGAATTTGTGTCTGGAAGGTGATTAAAACCTCGCTGGCTTACCACAAAGGCTAATGCATTATTTTACTGATTTAACTGAAATAATGGAGACTATGAATGTGAACTTTACTTAGGTGTAGCAGGTTGGCACAAGGCTTAACATTCACCCGCAGCGCTGATGCACGTACTCTGATTTACTGCGAATCACTTCTCTTTTATACTGGGAGTACATATGCGATCAGATCCATAACATTATGATGGCTGTAATTGTTCTGCTTAGTTGCTTTGTAACAGACGGTTGAATCAAATCATTTTCGAAACAGCGTACCAAAAAATCACGTGCGCTTCTCTTTTTGTCTCCCCGCCACCGTGCATTTTCTGCTGGTTAGAGCAAACCCAGTGTGCTCAATTTGGCCCATTATTGTGCCATTGACATTGATGTTTTCTTTAGTGAACTACATTTGTGTTTGAGGCCTCCCTTCCTTCTGAAATGTTTTCTTAAAGTCTTGCCTGCGTTAGGCCTTCTCCTTTCCCTTTCTATAAAGCATTTCATGATGTGCTGATCCAATAGGAAATTCACTTGTAAAGTCTGGCAGGAGCTGCCACTAACTTAGGGCTTTTGGGGGAAGCAGTGCAAACTTTATTGTCAGAGCTATCACATCCCCTTTCGATTCACCTGCTGTTTTTTTATGACTTAGAAATCACAGTGCCTTGTTTATGATGGCGGTTTATTATAGGGTAAGAATATACCAAAAAGATTTTTTCAATTGCTGAAATAAAATACTAAAGATTCTGCCTGGGATACGTCTTAGGAGAAACGGGAGAACATAATTCCCCTTGTGGAAGCAATGCTATTAGTTTAATAAATAAAGGCAGTGCAATTAGATTAATAAATTAGGAGAGACTCTATTTGTCAATGGTTGATTACAGCCAGCTTTTTGTTAGAGTATTATTTGGTCAGGAAGGGCAGGTGTTTCTGTGACAGGAATTGCTGATATTCTTGATTTAAAGAAATTTGATTTCAGTCTTTGGGATCTTTCCACTTTGAACACAGCTGTACAGATTTAACCAAGCTATTTACTGAATCCACAAAGCCCAGTAGCTAAACATCATGCATGATGACTCTGCACAAACGCTCACCACTGTGATTGTATTACTTTCTTTTACTGGATGTATCAGCCTGCTGTTAACAAATAAAATACCTACAACCGCTCTGTCTATTAGATTATGCACGGGATGCCAAATTCAGGGCAAACGGGGCCATTTAGTACTTCTGATTGGCCAAAATATGATGCTTTTTATGTATGCTTAGTGCTTAGTAAAACAGTCGATTTGGTACTTGGTGTTCATGTCAGTGAGTGTTGGTGCAGTCCCCTGGACACACCGCAGGCATGCTCTGCTCAGATGCCTGAGTGAGCTAGTGACAGTTTTGACTTAATTAACATTGAACCGAACCTCTCAGCTGCTCTCACGTATCAGTAAGTAAGTTACCAGGCAAACGCCCTTCCAGCATAAGGTAAATTAGCTCACATACCTGCTTAGACATATTTAAGTACGCATTAAATTAAATATTATTACATAGGTAGTAAAAAATCCATATATTTTAGCACAAAGGAAACGGGAGTGATTACAAATGTTGATATTTGAAATGCTTGTTTTAGTAGGGGTAAAAAAAAAAAAATAAGCTTCCTTTCAGGAGCATTCCTTCTCATATTTGTGTTGCACAACTGAAACACGTCCAAGAAATAAGTTCTAAGTGCTTAATTGTCCCAGAGCTGTTTATTTCTGAAAATTTTCAGCTGTGATCTGTGGTCAAAATATCAGCTGTTTTTGGAGCACTTGCTGGGGGCCCGAGGAGAGCATTGTGAGGCTGTCTTTTCTAAGGCTCCATCTGAAGGAGGTGAATGAAAAGGAGTGATGGTAACAAAGTTTGAATGTAAATCACATCAGAATGATCGCCACTTCTAGTGTGCTCAGTATGCTCATCTGCTTTCCTTTGCCTCGCTGCCCTTTGCCAAGGGCCCCCAAAATCAATGTGAAAAAGACCAAGACCCACCAAGTCAGAGCTGCTCTGTTAACCTGGGAAGCATCAGCTCAAAGCTGTGGTCTGCTCAGAATCCCTGGGAGTTTTCCTACTAGTGGTATGAATCAGTCCATTCATCTGGTTGGGACTGCCTTTTTATTAAACACATCGCTTCTCTACCTCTTGCTCTGGCATTCTTATTCTTATCTTGCTACTGCATTGCCACTTGGGCAGTAGGAATTGGCCAGTGGGTATCCCATTCTCGTGCTCAGTTTGCTGTCTGTGTAGTAAATACGGAGTTGGGGTGCTGATTCAGGGATGGGCTTGGTGTTTCATTTTCAACAAGAAAATCTAAGGAAAATGCTATAGAATAACGTAAATGTAGCACTTAGTTTGAACAACAGACACATAAAAGTGTGGTAGTGGTAAAAACCGTTCTCTTTTAGCAAACAATAGTCACTTATCAAATAAGACAATGATTTTAATGAAGAATCATTGATAAGGATACAGCAGCACATTGATTAATGCATACAACAAATTCTCTTGAACCATGACTGCATTAGGTCTTTACTCTTTTGCAATGATATGCAAGCTGTAATAAAGCTTTCACAGTTACTCAATGTTATGAATAGTATTAACAGTACGATCTGATTTTCCAGTTGAAATGGATAGTCATCCATTTCAATGGATAGATGCTGGACTTCTTAAAGTTATCATGTATTCTAACATGATTAGCAGATAGAGATTTCAAGAGAAAGAAATGTCCAGGAAAGAACTGAAGAGAAAAATGTGAACAACATACTATTTTTGCTTATAATGCAACTTAATTTGAATACGCAGTCAAGTAATTAATAATTGCCTAATTCAGTTCACAGCACTACACAAAAAACCACCATGTCATTTGGCTCTGCTTTGCTTTTGTAAGCATGCTTTCGGAAAAGGATATTTGTCACCAGTAAAAAATAATTCTAGTCTTTATAGCTGCACTGATTTATTTTTAAATGTAGTACTATTGTTAAACATAAAATTATTTTTTCCCCTTTCTTTGGAGGTAGACCATACATCACACTGTCATGGAAAGAAAAGATATATATATAATTCCTGGGGCAGTGCGTCCCCATTTCCCCTGTAGATTTTTCTGATCACTGAACCCTGCAATAAAACGGTCCTGTGGACAGGTGTTTGACACATGGACAGAGCCGTGCGTGTACCGCGGTTTGGAGTTGTTGTGATCTCGCCAGAATTTGGCAGGGCAAAACTTGTTTTAAAGGGATGTTGTTAAAGGTGCGATCCTAGAGCTTGAGAATAATCTTAATTTAAATTCCTCTTCCTGAAATCAATTAATCTTTAAAACAACTCCTGCAAGTTATCAAGGACACAAGCTGTTTTATTGTATTGCACACGCAGTTGCATTGAAGAAGGCTTGTATTTGCTTGCATGAGTAAAAATGTGCAGAGAAGCCTTCTTGTTTTGATTATCTTTTGACCTGCTGGCTTACCTGAGATAAGAGAGAGAAATCATGCAAATGGCTGCGAGCTCCAGAGCTCTGTGTGATGTGCGAAGGAAGAGTGGAACACATGTGCTTTGTTAATGTGAGTTTCTCAGTCAGTAAGCCATTGCATATTAGTAATATCATCAATTCAGGACTAATTAATGCATCGTTATGGTCTTCTAAAAGGCTTTTGCCAGTGTGATACTGAGTGCATTGGTTAGTATTTGTTCTGGAAATGTGTTTTATTATTATTGCTTTATTGTAATTTAAAGCTGATTTTGGTGTCTTGAATTGCCCTCGTACCCCCCAGAAGCATTGTTCTAATTAGAAATACTTGCAGCTAAAAATACCAGACATAAAACACCAATGAATAATGTGTAGTGTACTATTCTCTAATTCTACATGTGAATAGTCTTACTGACAATAGAGAGCCAGGTAAAGGCAGCTTGGTTGTTGTGATAAAGTTTGTCCCCATCTCTCAGGGGGACAATCCTGTCCATCCTCCTTTCTTAGGCCTACTTTGGACCTTGTGGGGTGTGTACAGCTTTTGAAGACTGGATCTGAAAGTCTTCCCGGGGAACGTGTTTTTGTAGCACATCTGTTTTGAAAATACAAGGTATGTGCAAACCAAAGTAAGGCCGAGGTCATCTGAAGTTTAGCACTCTTCTGCCCAAGAGCTGCCTGTAGTCATTTTGCTAGCTTTAGTTTCATCTGGTCCATGCATAGTAAAAATTCTGCTCATAAAGCAGTCACAAAAATTGTTATGGCCCTAAGGAATGCTCCTTAAAGCATATAAGTGCCGTAGTTTCCAGATTCCATCCCTAATTAGAGAGAGGGGTCAAGTGTCAGGTCCATCAGTGGGCTGTAGTATTTCAATTTTCCATCAGTGAGGGTCATTCATTTTAGAAGACAAAGAGGCTGAGAATTTCTTTGTGACATTGTTCTGGTTGCCTTTCCATCTCATGTTGTTCCTCTTCTTTTTGTGATAGTTTAGCTTGTTTTTTTTTTTTAAAAAAAAGTCTCTGGATAATTCTTTAGTGGACTCTTAAATCACTGTTTTTTTGTTCTGCTGGTTGGCAATATCGTGCCTTCTGTTCCATTAACCTAGTGCCTGATTACACCAACTGTCTGAAATGCAATTAGAATGACTGCCTATGATCTTATCTGGCACTAACTTCTCCTTTCATTTTCTAATTTCATTTTAAACACGTGGAACTATTTGAAATTCCTTTTGCCACCTTTATCTAGATTCCATTTTCTTAAATGAAATCATCTAGCTTCTCCAAAGGGAATAGTTTAATTGTTCAAGATGCATGATTTGTGATGACCTTACAATTGTGCAGGACCACAGTCCATGGTGTTCCATGCAAGTGATCAGAAGGGGCCAGGCTGGCTTGCCTTTGAAGTGGGGTAGCTTATTAGGAAAGTGGAAAGTTGCATCAAACTTTCGTTCCAATTAACTACATCCTTTCCACATAAGCATGTTCTTTGTGTTGTGGGTTGGTAGGTTGGTTGGATGTTTTTTTTTCTCCTTGAAATTTACTGCCAAAACTGCTTTAACTGACTACTATAAAGTATTTTCATTCCAACCACCTATTGATTCATCTAAGTTCATAGCTGAATAGTCATAACTTAGACGATTTATAGAGTTCTAGGTGTCCAATTTATATAGCTTATTTGTTTTACAATAAGGGTGTGGGTTGGTGGTTTCCCCCCTCCCCCCCTTCTTGGACTCTTTGTTCTGCTTTACTTACTAAAATGGTTACTGGTATTCTACACTGCTTCCATGGGACCCATCATATGATTTGGCTTTGTATGGTTTTGATTTAATCAGGAGGAAGATGAAAGTGGGTGTGTGTTCCTTTCAACTCCTTATCCGTTTTGCCATCCATCTTAGTCAATGTGTGCCTGCCCAGGACACAACATTAATGATAGCTGTCAAAATAATAGTCAGAAGGTTAAAGGTCAAGAAAAATATGTAAAAGACTTCAGGGTGAACCAGATGATAAAGTAACTCATTTAGGCCATTAAATGCTAGCATAGTATGGACTTGATGGGTTCATGGGTTACTAGAAGCAAGAAGAGTAAATGGGGACATCTTCAAGTAGTTTACTCTTGTTAAAAGATGAAAAAAGATGATAATAGCATTACCAAACAAGCACACTAAAGGCAATTTTCTTAATTACCATGCTGACCCAGCAGTGCACAGAGAGAGGTCTTGTTATTAGAATGAGAGCTTTTACTTTCAAACAATATTAACCCTTCTCTGTACCGTATGTCTTAATTAAGAGTATTCCTGGAAGTTCTGCAGCTGTCAATATTTTTAAATTTCTCTTTGGGTTTGCAAACCGTTGGGTCAAGAAACAAGTCTTTGTAACTGTCTGTATCGTTTAAGTGGTCTTTTATTTCCTTTTAGATGTTTTTCCAATAAAGATGTGGATCTTATGTTTATGGAAGGGGCAAGCCTGAACAGCTAGCTTGCCTCTTGCTATTGTGTATTCATACAATGTAGTTATACTTCAGCAGTCCTAGGTGTCACTTAATCCAAGAAGAGCTCGTGTGATCTTACACCACCCATAAGAACTCCATCAAAACAGCACTGTGAAACTGTATCCCTTTTCCTTGTTTTTCAACAAAGTTTTTTATTTAGAGTTGTTCAGAAAACAGTATAGATTTATTTTCCAGAAAGATCATAGGTAGGTAAGTCCTGGAAACTATCATTTTCTTAAGCAGTGAAATTCCGTGAAAAAATTTCAGTCTGCAACAGCAGGGCATGAATTAGTAATTTCCTCAAGCACTTAAAGCAAATTCTAGCAAGACTGACATGTTTTGTACATACTTCCTCACTTCTGTTACCTAGCTGGTCATGGATTTCAAAGATTTCATCCAGACTCTGAGACTTCCCAGCACGTTGACAGTCTCTCATGGCGCAGACACTGTTGTTTTGTCTAGTTTCTTTACAAGTCTTCTCTGAAGTATTACTTCGGTCATATGTAGGTTTAGTTAGAAGTGATTCTTTGTCAAGCTCAGATGTTGCTGCTTCCGGTCATTGCACTGTAGCTACGTTTGATGCAGAGAAAATATAAGTCTTGACATTGGCAAATGTCACTGGTAGAGGAGTCCTCTTACAAATTAAAAATAAAGATAGGTAGAGAAGGCTTTAATGAGAGCAGTGGTGTGTTACTGAGAAGATCGTTAATGAGAAAAGCAGCAATAATTTGTCTGAAATTACATCGTTGTACTACCATGCTGAAATCACAGTACAATGTAATGAAATCAGCTGTACTGAAAGCTTGGGGAAAGTCAATACTGCTACTGTGGCCATCATCCATTGCTCTGAGAAGGCATTTCATTAGTATTGATAACTTCAGAGGGGGAAACCAATAAATCTGAAGACAATGACTGGGGCACCTAGAATATCTAGAATCCAGAGCATCTTTCTGCTTACTTCTTGTTTGCCTTCCCATTTGCTGCCAGAGGACTTTTCAGTGACTGTCCTTCAAAGCAGCACGTCAAGCAACCTGTTTCCAGTCTTGGAAGCTAGGGCAATTATTCATAGCATGATAATGAGACAAAAAGCTATCAAGGGTTTGGATTTATCACCTGTACTTTCTCCTCTGCAACTGTCTTGAGAGTATAGGTCAACAACAGTAGCAAATGCTCTTGATTTTCCCCACTTCTTTCACTTTGATTTGGTTCATAGTGATTTTGGTGTGGGGAAGATTTAGATTCCTTCTGGAGGTAAATAAACTAGAAGGGGAGCTCCAGGTGCTCACCAACCATGTACTAACGTCCCCCCACAGGAAAGAAGGGTCCAAAATAATGACTATTCCCTGGACAACTTGAAACTGTGTAAACAGCAGGGAAATCTGGTCCCACGAGTCGGAAAAAAACTAGTTCAAAGTACCCCTTCCCCTCAATGCATATTACTACAGAGGCAGAGCCTTCAGCAGCAGCTGCTTTAATCTCTTGATCTCTCCTTTTTCACCAAACGTCTCGCAAATGTAGGCCAAGCTTATTGCTGAGACATTTAATCTGATTGCCTAATCTAGTGTATTTTTTGTGTGGCATTTGGGAATTATTATCATGAATCACTAGTATATCATACTAATATATCAGTTTCTATTTCTGTTAGTACTATAATATCCCTAACAATTCCTACTAATGTCATGAACTGCTGAGCTTGGCACTGTAAAGATGTGTAGTAATTTTGACAAGGTCTACTTGAAAGAGCATGCAGCCTATCTCAATGCAGCAAGGTAAAAAGCATGGAAAGGAGAGGTTTTATCCTCACTTCCCTGGGAGACAGTTACAATGATTTATCCAAAATCAAACAAGACATATGAGGCAATAATACTAACATTTGAACCCAGATACCTTGAAAATTATTCCAGTGCCTGGACCAAAAGAAAGCGGCAAGCTTATTTTCTATGGGCTTGTAACCTATAACTATGTTGTGGCAATTGGAAAAAAAAACTCAATTAACGTAAAGCAACAAATCGTGATCACATTTACACTAGCTGTACGTTTACAACAGAGCATTATAGTCCGGCATTATAGTGAGTGTAAAATCATATATCTTCTGATGTCTGGTTTGCAAAAATTGTTAGCTGACCAGGCAAGGAACCTCTGAATGGCTAATGGAAACTTTCTCTTCCCCCTAAATGGGGCAGTTCTCTAATTTGTTTAGCTAAACTACATTAGCCGTACTGAAAGTTTTATTATCACAGTCAAAAGCAGGAAGCAGGGAATGGACATGCAGTATTTTTTAAATTAAAGCAATTTTGAAAAACAAACTCAGTTTCTTATTGATTAGTTCAGTTGTTAGATTAGAGGCTCATTACTTTTAATAATAAGATAATAGTAGCTAGAAATGGAAGAGATCTATTAGATCATTGAGTCCATCCCCATTACAAGGGCAGGATATAGTCAGGTATATGTGGATGGATGTATCAAATATTAAATTCATATGACACAGTAAATCCTCCCTTTTCTTCACAGAGTGCTGATGCTAAGAGTTTTGACACTGAGTTGTTTACTCTTAAAAGCAGCTTCTGAGCTACCTTCTGGCCAGCTCTTAGGCAGATGTTTAGTTGGGAGAGAAGGATCCCAAGAGCCCACTAAGGAATAAGGGCATGGCTTTGCCTTCTTTTCTCTCTCAAAGCCAGCTGTCTGCAGCCACTGGGAAGCATGTTTCAATGTGTGCTCAACACAGCCAAGAGATGCCTCTACCAATCTGAAATCCTGCTCCAGAGTTTTGTTTGGGGAGAGATTAATTGGTTGCCCGTAGAACTTTGTGATAAAGGGCCTTCATTAACACTTCATGTCCGGTGGGCTCTCCAAGCACTGCCTTTTTCTGTCCTCTTTAAAGCTGAACTGCTTTTCCAGAGTGTTTGGTTCCAGTGAGAAGAGTGATGTGACCAAGAGGTAGTTCATCTTTGCTCTGCAGTGACAGTGGAGTAACAGGGCAGCATGGGAGACCAATGTGCCAAAGCCAGTGGCATGTTAGTTTTTTATGCACAGCGCAGCATCTGCCACGGAGACATTCAGAGTCAGGTGAGATGTGCAAGAAAAGCGTGCATACTAGATGAATCATTTTTCCCATCTGCTCAGCACCTGGTTTCAGGTAATTGATCTTAAACCTCTCCATCTCTCTGCACATAAGTTTTGTAGCAAACAGGCCTATTTGGAATTGCAGTTCCCTTCCCCGCAGAGCGAATCCCCTTCCCATAAACTTGAGTTGCATGTTGTGCTCTGTGATATTCATGGGGTATGTATGAAGGTGTTTCTTTGTTGTTGTTGTTGTTTTCTTGTGAACAATATGCAAAAGGAAGTGAGGGCGAAGGTCTCATTTCACGTGTCCATGATTTAACTTCTGTGAAGCTTCATAGATGAGGAAACCAGAAGGTTTTCCCAGATGTATAAAAATACCCACTCTTAAGAAACTGCCTTCAAGGCAGGCAAATTTATTGGGCATACGGGGTCATATTGATTCATCATGAGTGGTTTTTTTTTTTTTCATTTATTTTTTACAGTTATAGTCGTGGAGAATGGGAAGAACTTCAGCTTAAAAGACTACTTCTTTCACTGCTTTGTCTCAAAAAATAGAGACTGGTAGTGTGATGCAGTCTTATTTGAATGCTGTGTTGAGAAGCGGCAGTGGCTAGTTGTCTCAAATATTAGATAAACTCCATCACGAGTCCTGCAGTTCACTGGCACTGTTAATACTTATGTCTGTAAGTAGTCCTCTTATCTTCTGTAGGACTCCTGTAGGTCTACCCGTGTGAGGAATAGAGCAGCATTCATTTAGTGAGACTGTTCAAACAGGTGAGGAGGCACATTAAATTCAAACAGACTGGTCTTGTGCATAAAGATTAATCATGTCACTAAGCACCTGAAAGATTTAAGGAGGAAGTCAGACCTTTTTGATTCTGTCCTCATATTGATTTTAGAGAAATTGCTAAATTTAGAGCAATTGGATACATTGAAAGTAATTAAAAGCAAAAGTGCTGTAGCAATTAAAATGTGAGTCAAGCTGCATGTAGAACGGTTCAAACAGTTTATAGTGTTCCTTGATTTCCTTGGAACTGCAAGAGTTTTTCCAGATTGATGCATTCTGCAATTATGCAGCTCCCATTTGGTTCTTTAAAATTGTTCCATGGTCTCCCTCAGCTGTTTCTGTGGCAAAGTGGTGTGGTTTTTTTTTAAAGTAAGTATGGACGTAATAATTTTAAGTCACAGTGCACTGCACATGCCCAGAAGAACCTCGATCACTTCCAAATTCAAGGACTAATAAAAATTGGAAGCACTCCAGTAATTTTAAATTACTTTGCACATTGAAGAGTGATTTAAAATCATTGAACTGATTCAATTTTTTTTATATATGCACTTCAATTTGGAAGTGAGTCAGACGGACAGCAGCAAGCTGAAGAGGTTCAAGACATATTGAAATAATTTAAACATTTTTAATTCAAGAAAGAGAGAAAGGAGGAGTAATGAGGTTCCTAATAGGAACCCAGACAACACTCCCCACTTATTGCCACTGCTTGGTTAGGAGTTGGATGATAAAGCAGCGAATGGGTGACCAACATGATCAAGGAGTCATTTTTTTCTAGCATTAGAGTGGTAGTGCATAAAGGACCATCGAAGCTGGTGAGATCTGGACAAAGCCCTGTGGTTATTCTGAATTTATTACTACTGTTGTTTTCAGAGAGATTTACAAACTGTGGCTTTTGTTTTTCCTCTTGTAGATCTAGCTGGCAGAGAGGACTGAATGGCTTGGGGAAAAATACTTGTGTGCAAACACATATGCAAATGCATGCAATGTGTAATTTGGCTTCACATTTGCTACCTGAGACTGGTGTGTATATATATGCAGAAAGAAAAAAAAAAAAGCTGGCATATGGAACTGCCCAACAGAATATGAATATTACTTCAGCATTCATGCACTTATGCATACAATTAAAATAGGAAAAGACCTCTTTTTTTTTTTTTTTTTTGCAAGAAAAAGACAAGAGGACCAATCTGAGGTCAATGCTATTGAAGTTCCAGGATGGATGTTCTGCAGAAATAACTAAAAAGGGGATTTTTTCGAACAATAATTTGCTTTGTTCCTGTGTAACATATCCACTTGGAATATATATTAGTATCATAGTTGGGTGGTTTCTTTGAACAGAGGACAAAATTAAGCTTTTCTATAGAGGGTGCATGTACAAGGGGTGAAAAAAAAAGAAACAAGCAATACCAATCCAAACCCAAAGACTGGCTTTCTGAAAGCGGCAGTAATATTTACTTGACTCTTCATGCAGAAACAGATGTATTTCTCTGAATCTATGCTTGCCTGTTTTAGAGGAATCAAAGGAAAGTGTTAAGAGTGAGGTGTTCAAACTCGTACCTTTCCTTTGAACACTAAATCATCCTTTGAGTAGATTTTTGGTTCAAGAGTTCTGTTTTAATCCAAACTGACATAGTCAGCAGCACTCTCTCATACTAGTAAAACTCTCATCATATTCTCATCATGGTAAAAAATAGAGCTGAGGTAGCATGCTCAAAAGTACAATAGCAACAGAAAGATGGGATTTCCTCTTTGCCTTCTATCTCGTCTTGCCTTGTACTTTTCTTTGCATCAAGCGAGTACCATTGTGGAGCAAGTAGGATCTATTCAGCCCGAATCCCACTTTGACAACATAAAGCATACCATGAATTGTCGTGTTTCCAAAGCTTCTTGGTGTGGCTTATAGTTGGTATACACTCCTGATTGTTCTTCACTGGAAAGAAGACCTCCACGTACAGTCCTATACACGTAGATGAACGTAGTGATTGTAAAAATTGACTCAGT
Organism: Numida meleagris; assembly: GCF_002078875.1. Lineage (NCBI taxonomy): Eukaryota > Metazoa > Chordata > Aves > Galliformes > Numididae > Numida > Numida meleagris. The sequence continues at coordinate 6,651,767 of NC_034411.1, forward strand.
AGTTATTGTGGAGTATTGAGGTAAACCTTTCTCTAACCATATAATTAACCATGGCCAGCTGACAAGATGTGAAGGACTTTTGTTGGTTTTTTTTTTTAGCAAAGGCACATTTCAATTCTGTGTTACCTTACTCATCTTCTTTAAGGAGTGCTTTTACTTAGTGGTAAAACACCCAACTACTGAGGGCAAGATTGCCTTCTTCATATATAGTACTCTTTGTTTTGCATTTTCCATCAAGTATGCTATTCTTACCATGGAAATTGGAGGCACAAGCTCTTGTTTCTATGCTCTTCGAACACTCTGTTGAAATAATCATCTTTTTACTTCCAGCTACAAAAGAACCTTTCAGGAAGGTACCCAAACATCCAGAGTACCAGCAGTCTCAGGTTTCTGTCTTCGTTTTTACTTCTCACTTTGGGAATTTCAGTTCACTTTTGTGCTTTTCACTGTTCATGAAATCTCAACAGTGCCCATCTCCAGTGCTATTCAGCAGTATCCAATGATTCCTGTTATTCCCCAGAGTATGTGTGACAAACCAGAGTCTAAGACTTCAAGAGGAGGGTTGTCATAGGTTGAAGACCTGGCTTTGTATATCACATTGGGCTCGTGTGAGCCCACTGAGGGAGAGATCTCTGATGTTCAGGCAGTAGTTAGCTTTTATTCTTCTGCTTGGGTGTGGATGAGGGCAGGAAGGCCAATACAGATGGCTGGCACATGAGGACTCAGGATCCCTTGGTAGCACGCGGATGCTCAGAAATGATGAGTAAAACCTGAAGATAAGCATTAGGCAGCTGTCAATGGCCTGCTCTTGTCTGAGTTGCAACAACTCATGTTTTGCAGAAGATAGCTTTAGAAGGTCATGCTGCTATTTATCAGTTTTCATTCATCACGTGCAGTTTTTGAGTCTGAGACTATCTTTCATAGGGTGATTTGGAGCTCTCGTGTCATCTTTTGTTGACCCCACACAGTTTTTACAGGTTTTTTTTTCATTTATATCGAATTGGATAACCTCTCAGACACTACTGTAATTACTATAATGGACACCTTAAGTCATTAGAGAATTTTGCAATCCAACAAAATACGAATGACCCATTGAGAGGTTTCAAATGCTAAACAATTAATGAGGGGGAACGCCCTACCCCTCCGTGAATCTCATCATTGTCCTGTCCTCACACAAGCAGCAGTCAGATACTTCTCTGGCTTATACAAAATTTTTTATTTTTACACATTTCTCAGTGACTCTCTTAAGTTTTTTCCCTAAAAGAAAGAAACATGAGAAGCACATTAAAACTACCATAAATGTGAGAAAGACTGTCCCTGACGGCAGTTTTTCAAAAGTAGGATTATAAATATCTAGCCCTTAGAGTGGAATTCTCCCACTCAAAGGCAGCATTGTCAACTCACCTTTTAAAACTACTTAGGGTTACTTTTAAGGAAGGCGCTCTGTCTTGCAGAGGCAGCAAAACAATGCAGTAGATGTGGTGGCTATTCATTTTCATTTAGCAGATAAATCAATACTCACATAAAGCCTGAGTAACTTGTTGGCACTAAACTATGCAGCCCCATTTTCACTGAAATTTGTCAAGATTCAAGCACGTGAGCTTCTTTTTTAGAAAAGGGATGCATGTTTTTTTATGTTGCTTTATTGTAATAATAAACAGTAATAATCAAATTATTAATCCTCTCTATACATTCCAAGGGGAAAAGGTTTTCTCAACATAAATAAAGTAAAACTCAAAGCAAAAAGCCCCACTAAATCTTTGTGGGAGATCGAGAGAGGGATGTTTCATACTCTGTAGTTTACAGGCGTATGTTATACTGTACACACCGTCTGCAAGCACTTTAGAAAATCCTGGATGCTTAGCATAGTCTTAAATCAGGCATATTGCCAATTGTGGATTAAGTAGAGGATAGCTGGGTCATTTTCCTAGGAGTTCCTTTACAGTTCAGTCTCTTTTCTTGGTGTTAATGCTTTTACCGCTGTTGGGTGAAGGGAGGAGAGGCTTGGAATACCCTGCCCCAGGGCCTCCTAAACTGTACATCTGTCATGGATCATGTCATGGAACAGAAATGTTTGTTTTTGCTCCCATTCATTTCAACTGGCAGCCAGTTATTATTAGAATGAAAAATTAAGCTATTATGCAGTGGAAACCTTGCTGGCTCTATCAAATTTATGGAGTTAATACAGCAAAATTATCCTTTATAGTGGGTATAAGCAGCTGTATGTATAATGCAGGCCCCTTCTTGATCAATCCAAATACAAAATGGCAGCCTTGTTTTCATTATCGTTGCTAACGCTTGATAACAATGTCACCATATTTCAGAAATTTCAAGGGAGCAGTTACTGAGTTAAGCGCAGCATAGATGACTTGGTTAAACGTAGAGCTCCATCCTCTCATCTCTAGGAACTGCAGGCACGGTCAGCTGCTTTCAGAAAGTGAGCAATGAATTTCTCAGGAGTTTCCAAACATTTGTTTCCAAGAGCCCCTATCTTTTTGTTGGAGGGTTTTGTTTTTTTTTTTCCTCCGGTATAATGAGGTAATTCACTGGATCTTTTGCTAACAAAAGAGACGATTGCTTTGTTTTTTTCTTTTTCTCAATGCTTCATATTCTCTTGAGAATCTAAGGTCTGAATGTGTAATGACTCATACACCCTTATATGAGGCATGCGCTAGGAACAAGGTGCCTGGCGAAAATAGGAGGGGATGAACTAAGCAGAAGACAAAGACAAATGAATAAACAGAAGACGCATCCAAGAGGAGAAGAATTTTAATAGTACTTATGTGTACTTGAAGCTATAACCCTCAGTGCAGGTTGCTGTTAACATTAATGCTGCACATGGAAGGCAGTATGTTGTTCTAAATTCAGCTTTTTGTTTAGCTAAAGAAATTACAAATTCACCCCTGTGTTGCACACACTTTCACCAGCAATGTTTATGATGTCAGAAGTTCATCCTGGCTTTCTCCAATCAAAAATAATTGTGAAGTTGTCAAGATGGGGTTAAATGGGCAACACGAACTGTTGCAGGACAGGGCACATTCTCCAGCTGTACTGTTTCTCTGTCTTAGTGGCACATTTGGGATGGACTTGAAAAGAAATTGAAGCAAGTTTCTAGCATTTTGTGATGTGAGTAGACCTGTCTTTGGAACTAAGCAAGTCCTTTTACAAAAGCCGTATCACAGGAAAAGAGAATAGGAGAAGAAGCAACATTTGACTGAAAGAAAAGAAAAAAAGATTTTTGAAATGAAGAGGCATTTGGAAAACTTAAAGTACTTGAAATTCGGAGTCATTCCTGCTGAAATTATCCTCATGGAGTATATCAATCTGCGTGTACCGGTATCATTAATTGCACTCACATTTGCCTTTGAGCCATTTTGAAAGTAGGGAGAACTCATTTTGTAAATGGTTGAAACAGCACTACAATCATTGCCTACAGTTTCTGGCAGATATTGTCTTTGTAGTAGATAGAAGGACAGAAATACTGTCATACTTCATGATAGCTAATGAATTTTTAAGAAAAATACAATAAAAATAAATTATAAGCAAATAATTAAATACAATGTGTAGTTATTAAAAACAAAAATGAAACTTTCTTTGCCACAGCTCTTGTCCACAGCATGTACAGTCTGAGTTCTTTCTTAGTGAGTAAAGAAATTGCTGTGAGAAGCTCTTGAGGAAAAAATAAAACTTAAAAAAAAATAAAGAAAACTCCTTAACTGTAGCAAGTAAAAGTTGCTTGGAAAAGAAGCCACAACCTCATGAAAAGTGGAGCTGGCAATCAGAATTCATTAGGAGCCAGGTGTGGCTCGTCTTCTAATGAAACCCACAGTTAGCTCAAGCCTGGAGATGTTAATGGAAGGCAGCTGTGCATCTACACCACCCACTTCATTGTCCCTTGTTTGACATCCCTCTCTGGCTACCTATGCCTGAACTCTTCCTGTCCATCCCTTGGTTTCTCTGTGTTATAGGAAAGGTGCCTTTTTTCTCTGCTGCCTGTCTGAGAGGCTGCTCTCCTCATCTTCAGTGTATGGAAGTTTTCTGGGTAAGGTAGGGTTGGGTTGCATCCAGTTCGGGATAGCGTGATTTGTTTAGCTGCTGGCTTTTTGTCTCTGGTCCTTGGTGGGTACTTCTTTGGGTAGTATAGGAGAAGCCTCCCCTGTTCCTCTAGAGCAGGGAGGAGGGAAGCAGCGAGGAGTTCCTCGTGCTTCTGTAGAAGTTGGGAAGAGTAGCATCCAAATCTGTCCATCTCTTTCAACAGAGATTATTCTGGCTACCAAGTATAGTACTTGAGAAGCAATCACTGCATCACTGCCTTTCACTTTTATGGGAAAATCCATGCAAAAGGAACATGAAGATGCTGATTCAGGTTTAAATTACAAAGACCTGTTGCTCATATTGGGTGCAAGGTAACAAAACTTGGCCCTTAGGAATTTAGGGGCCTACTTTACAGCCTCTGGTAGCCTGTCAGAGTTGTATGAACAGGCTAAAGTGCAATCCGTATACAAGGGTAGTAATGAAATAAAATAACTGGCTATGCAAAGAATTCATTTATTATTGGCGGGCTACAGCAATGTAGCACTGTTTCGTGGTGTCGCTGGACAAAAAACACAGAATATCTTATTCTCTTTCAAAAACTGTAGGAACTTGGTGGGACACTTGCAAGTTCTGACATGAGTTAATTTCTGCTTGTACCCTGATCCTTGTCAGAGGTATAATGAAACCTTTAAGGAGGTTTCAGATCACTTTGGAAAGTTTTACCTACTAAACTACCAATACTTTTCACTTCCTGAATGAACTATGGAGGCAATAGGGATTCTGCATGTAAACACTGCCATAGGTAGGCAGTCCTTGCAGGGATTGCAATTTTTGTTGATCTCCTATAACCTGGAATTTGCAAGAAAATTAAAGTATTTTTCACATTTCAATTAATACTAAGGTAGAAAAATTGTTGAAATTCATAGAGGAATGACAGTCTTGTCAGTTTTGGAAGCGCCTAAATGCTGGGGATTGTGATACTTCTGACTTAACATTTTTCTGTTCATCTTGAAGGGATATGTTTTCATTTTAGCCTATTAATCTCAGTATATCTTTTTTTTTTGACGCAGATCTATTAGGAATGTAGAGACTACAATATAGACTCCAGATGCTAGGTGTTCCTTCATCTTTTTGGTCCACACTTTAATCCATAACAACCAACACATTTATTTTATGAGCCTTCACAATCAAGAGAGTCTTAATATCCTTTCTGGCAGGTTTTCACTCTTTGATTTCAGGTTATGTGGGAGACTGGTTACTTTGAACATACTTTAGAAAGCCTCAAAACTAACTCCTTTATGGTCACTTCTTTGCATCTCTATGGTAAATTCTGCTTTGCTTTTAAAATATGCTCGCAAGCACACGTATGGAAGAATAGCTGCATTACAAGCTGAATGATAACACATGAGATTGTGTGTTGGAGGTTGACAAGGTTGACTATTTCACACGGAGTGACCAAGCCTCATTAGAGATGTCCATCATCTGGGCAGCACAAGCCTCTCCTGGTTTTGTGACAGTCCTGGTGCTCAGTGGTGAAATAAAACACATGCTGATGCGTCGTCCTGCAGCATGGCTTGGTGCTTGCACTACGTCTGTGCTACCAAACAGTTCTGTCACTGAGATCTGCTGTTACAACGAGTGTAACTGTAGATTTTCTTCTGCTCTGAGAATTTTAGGCTATCCATTCTTTTTCTGTAGGGATTTTTTTTTTTGTGTGTGTATTTGTTGAATTGTGCGCTTCTTTTCGCTAGGCTGTGTCTATTGGTGGCATTAGGTTAGTGCAGGTTTAGAGCAGATTTTGCCTCCTGGCAGGTGGAAAACTTTCCTCCCTTTCTCTCATCTCCAAGTCTGTGCGTGCCTCTTACCTCCTTCAGAAACGCCAACTGTTAGCATCTGTAAATCCTACCAGTGAAAAAATGGCATGTGGGGAAACACAAGCATGTTTACCCATCGCTGAGCCGGACAAACATCTTCATTTCAGTGATTCAGAAAACAAATCAAATAAAGAAAGAAACCCTCTGATGAACTCCTCCCTTGCTTCCCTTCATCCAGCTCTTCTGATGCTGAAGTGAAATGCATTTCTACAAGTACAGTCAAGCCATAAATTGAACAATGAATATCTTGTCCAGTAAAGCTCAGATCCCAGCTGGGGTTTTCGGCAGCAGCTTGAGCAACATTTCTGAGGGGAAGACCTTTATGAAGGAGATTAAGGAGTGCCTGTATTCAGCAGGCACTGCTCTTTTCCCATAAGACTGGAGGAGTAATGGCTGTGCGTGAGATCCTGACTGCTCTTTTGCGCGCGCAGAGGGGGCAGGCAGATTCACGCTGTTTAACCTCTCTCGCCCTAGGAGCTTGGGAACAGGGGCTGTAGGTTCCTCTCCATCTGCAGGAATCGGACAGGGTCAGCAGAAAGAGACTGGTGCAAGTTTTTGAAGGTGCTTCTGTGCCTTGATCGTTTGTTGGTATCTTTAAAAATGTAGTCCCTTCTGATGGAAACTACAGGTGGAATTGTCTGCTGCTTGTGTGCTCTGTAAGGGTCATTACGACAGGGATTGGACTTTGTGCTAAATTCCCATCTAGGCTATAACTCCATCCTCTTCTGCAGTCTTTAATAGTGACGAGGTACAAAAGCACCCTTGCAGATCTGCTTTTGGAAGCCCCCTCCTCATGATTTGATTCACACAGGCAGTAAGGTGAGTCAATTGAGCCTGCTATTCAATGGGAACAACAAATGAGGTGATTCTAATATGCCACTCAAGCTGCCGTTCTACTCGTTTTCTTTGTTGTTCATCCCTCTTTGTGGCTAAATAACTGGCATCTGCATCCATACTGGTGGTCCTAAGAGGGCCCCAGGAAAAAAGATAAATCCTGCCGAATGTTGCATACTAAAAAGAGCCCACACATTGCTGCCCAATTTTCTTTTTTTTTTTTTTTGGATTCTTGCCAGTGGCTCGGAAGGAGGTGAGATTTGGACTGTTGCATTTTCTTTCTCAGTCAAGGGAATGCGTTTGACATTTATTAGGGTTTTTTTTTTTGTTATTGTTGAAAATTAGGAAAGGAGGGGCTCACAGTAATAGGTTCAAGGCTAAATTGAAGCTGTGATGGTTTAAACATTTTGTTGTTGTTGTTCAGGTAGTTGTCATATTCCCTTTGGCAGTTACAGATTCATAACAGCAAGAGTCTTGGAACTGCAGTGGATGAAGACTTGCATGTTACGAGTAGGCAGTGATGGTGCAGGAGCTGGGTGTGCTATACCTGCTTAACTGGGGCCTGAGCTAAGCACCACCTTGTACACTGTAACACAACTGATGTTAGACTTGACTTCAGAGCCTGCCCAAGAAGCTCAAGATCCAGATCCACAGTCCCATTTCAACCTTGATTTTAAAGCAAGCTAGAGATAGAGAAAGTAGCAACAAAAGGCTGCTGAGAGGCAGAGGCTCCATATCAGATTTTCCCCCATACTAAGAAATCTCAAGATGATTCGTATTAACGCTATCGTCCTGCAAGTTTGGAAGGGGGTGGCTTGTAAAATGCTGTGTTCATTGTGGCTTTTTGGTGTAGGGCTGGAAGTAACTAACACAGGTTTCACTGTAGCCATTGCAATATGCTAGCTAGAAGAGGGGAGGCTTGCACACATTTCAGCCGTGTATTCTCTGCACAGAATGTCACCCACAACTTGCCCTGGCTTCAGGACCGTGAGCTAATTTTATAACAATTGGCGGTGACTTAAACTAATGTTGCTAGGGTGCTGTCAGTGATGCTGAATAAATAGGGAAGGACTTGAGGAGAGCAGCAAACAGCAGCTGTGATGACTTTTGTTCTGAAGCTACCTCTGCATGCCAGATTTTACCCTCCAGGCACAGCAGCAGAGCACGACTCCCACCTGTTATCTCTCACCATTGAGGCTTGCTTCTTTCTGTTTAAGTTAGGTTAAATATTTCCCCTTTTCCCAGGATTCAGAGCTCATCAGCCCAGCTGTGGCACACAGTCTTGAAACACAAAACAGCTGGAGACATAATGTGAACAAAGTTCACCTTTTCTTGTTTACATTTGAAAGCTGCTGCACTGTTTATGGGATGATGCATTTGTTTAAATGAATGTCCAGCTATTATTGATTTTTCCTCTCCTTTTTTTCTCTCTCTCTCTCTCTTTTTTTTTTATGGTTGTGTCACTAGTGTCATGCGGCCGAGATCTCAAGCTTTAGCACACCTGCGCACATATTGACTGCAGAAAGAATTAGGCCATGCTCTCCCGCCAGTTGCTGTGGCAAAACCCAGGCATGGATTTACCAGAGAGACCCCATGGAGTCTGGCCTTCCTCCTGGCATCCCTGCAGTTCTGTGAGAGCACATTTACCCACGGCACAGTGCACCAAGAGGTCCCTTTGGCGTGTAACCCCTCTTCTGACCCTCATTCTAAGAAAGCCACAGCATCTTTCTGAGGTTTTATTTGTCCTGATGGCTTACAGTTAATGCCTTTTTTTTTTTTTTTTGAATTTGTCTAGCTTCATCTTCCAATTAAGAGAGTCACTGGTACACTTGGGGTATTAACAAAAGATCCGAATTATTGCTGTGATCATTTTATTTATTTTTAATAACAGTCATAAAAGGGAGCTGTTTGGACCCTGAGGTTTGTTGGCCCCGTAGAGAGAGGTGGGATTTAACTTGCATTCTTCTGGGCGAGGAAAAATCCCATTGTGTAGGGTCTATCCTGTATCAGAAGGAGAAACAAGTACCTCTGCTGGGCAGTTCAGCCTATGTGAGTTGCCCATTTCTCTACAGAGGTGCGCTGCATGGTCATAATTGGTTTGATGAGGCACTTCGGCATGTGTAGAGATGGGGAAGCTCTCTCCCCACCCATATTACAGAATAACATACCTAGAAGGAAAGTTTCTTCCCAACTTCTCAGAGAAAAGTTGGCTTGTGCCTTAAAACCTGGAGATTTACGTTCTTTAAAATGTGTGTGGGTTTTTTAATCCTGTCTAATGTAACTATGGATGGTCTCCATAACCATATAAATCCCCCGTTATTGTTTGATTCCAGCCAAGACCTTGGCCTCAGTGATATCTGGTCGTAATGAGTTCCACTGAGTTACAGTGAAGCTAATTGTATTTGATATGGCTGCAGTGCTCAGTGCAGGGAATAAACTCACTAGGCATGGAATTCACTTCCATCCAAAAGACTTAAATAGTACATTGTGTGGGTCCACTGGACAGGCCAACATTTATTCTTAGCAAGCTAACTGTGTGCATAACCTGTCTCCGAGTCTGTTTCCTCCTTTAAGGATGCATCCTGCTCTCCCAAATGGCAAGCTAAGCAAATGAAGGTTGAAAATACTTGTTTAAGATACAAGCTGAAACCTCTCCAAGTGCTGAATTTAATCTACAGGGAAAACTTCCCTTGAGAAACTTCTCGTAGAAAGGAGCGCGCGTGTGTGTATGTTTGTTTTCATTTTTGCTTTGTCATTTTTGCATGTCACTTCTTGTCTGGGTTCCAATCTAATTACAAGCAGAAGCTACCAGAAGCATAATTTTGGGAGACACCACTCCTGGGAAATGTTTTTGTTCCCTCTCTTTTAAAGAGTCACGAAGGTTAAAGATTTGTAGTGTGACACTAAGTCACTCATTCTGATCTATCCTCAGATCATTAGAAGTTTGTGCTTTCCCAAAGAGAACCTGATGTTCTCTTTTTTTTTCTTTAAAGAAACTTCCAGTTTTAAGGAAAAAATAAACTGCCAGTTTCTTTGAGGAGAAAACAGGATCACTTTTATCATCTCTGGTCTGTTGATCTAACTAATGAAATTGGTTTGATGTGCCCTGGAACGCCTAGTGTTGTCTTCCTGAGGGGTATTTAAATTGAAATTGTGCCTTTCTTGTGCATTTCACATCTTGGAGAATTTCAGGGGATTCTTCAAGGCGGTATTTGGACTCTTGATTGTTTTTCTGCTGGTCCAGAACTTGAATACCATGAGACTATTAACTCTGTTTATGTAGTTCCCTAAGGTAGAATTAATTTATTTTTTTTAAAGGCCAAAAACACACCAGTACCACATATTTGAAGCATGACTTCTACATACCTTTTGTTCCTCCTTGTTCCTTTCCTTTAGCTGTGAAAACATCAGGTTCCTGTAAACATGACAAATCCAAGTTCCAGTGAAGCCTGTAAAAGTCGTTGAAAGGCCATCTTCTCCTCTTAGTTATAGCAATGTAAATCTGGAATAACTCAATTCGCTTAATTTGAATTGCATGAGTTGACATAGGTGTGGCTGACACTGGAAGTTGGCTAGCAGTTCCCAGCACTAGGAAATAATGAGGTCATATTTGCTTCGTGGTCCAAAGACAGCTTTGTCTTAATTCCAGGTGAAGCCACACCAAAAAATGATTCTGATTTTTTTGCACCTGTACTGTAGTCACAATTAGAATGTGGAGTATAGAGATGTCATAATACTTAGAGCAACGACAGCAGGTTTAATCATTATTTCCTAATAATTATTAGAAAAAAAAGATAAAAGAAAATCCCTTTTCCTTTTTGAATAAAAATAATATTGTTAGACATATGAAAATGGACACCAAAATCTCTGTAGCAATTGCTGACAGTAACTTTCCAAGTCTATTTAACAATTTTCTGTAATATTACTGAAGCATTTTCATATCAGATTTTTCTTCTCTCCTTGCCCCTCGGACAACACTGTGAACGAGTAACTTTAGGCTTTCATAGGAAGAATGAACCAAGTTTCAAAGAAATTTAATAAAAAAGGCTGGGCTCGAGAAAACAAACTCCAACCTTCTCGTATATGCTCTCCATGTAGGCTTAAAAATCCCAAATCATCAGCAATCGTCAATCATTCTTATGGCCAAAAGGCAAAGAAACACACTGCAAGGAGGGCAGCGGCGAGAGGATGGAGGGCAGTAGGTTTTGGTGACTTTCCAGTGAGGCTACAGCTGTGAGTGACTGCACATGCAGGCGTGTTGTTATGCAGTGCTGAAGAGCAGGAGGTAAACACAGCCCAATACTCGTTCCAGTTTTTTTCTTTAAATATTCCTTTTTTTTTTTTAAAGAGGAAAACCCACCACTTAAAGACGGAATGAGAGCAGTGGGTTGTGTGGCTGTGGCACGGTGGTTCTCTTTCATTTCTGTGAAGGCCATTCGTGAAATTCTTTCCTGAAATACTTATGAAAAGGACTTGGAATGGCTAGACGAGGTTTTCTGAAATGTGGCGAACTCATTGACAAAGTTATTTATTTTAATAGAAAGATTTCTGTTTTGCTTTGCAAGAGAACTTAGAGCCTTGTCTTTTAAGTTTTTTAGGGACATGAATAATCCTGCAAGCATTTACACCTTAACACTTTCTGTTCTGCATTACTACATACAACTGTTGATGTCTTAATTCCATTCCATCTGTTCTGAAATGTTTTTGTATATACTATTTCTCTGACCTTGATCACTATAGATTAGAGATGTGTGCCCTTATTCATCTGTCTTTGGATTTTTTTTACTCGTATTCTAATACTAGCCATTTCTTAAAGAAATAAAACACTTTAATATTACATGTTTTAAAATAGTTTAAATTATTTTAGTAAATGTACAACTATTTCCTAAAATTAATCTGTGAAGTTGTGCATTCTTAGATATTTGTAGTACCGAATTTTATGTGTTTATTGCTTATTCAAGTTAAAATAGTGATTTGTGAAGCACTGAGCTGGGCTGAGCATCCCCTTGTTTGCTTTGGGAAAACAGAGTGACAAAATTAGGCCATTTAAGCCATTTTCTTATGCCAAACATTTTTTGTCATCCTGCAGTACATTTGCAGCATGGCACTGTAGGCTGAAATGGATTGAATTGGCACTACCCATGTGAGTAGAGGTGCTCCACTTGTAGCATTTCTAACACCGCGGCCCTTCGTTGAGTCGCCAGTGGAATTTTCGGAATGTGCATCACTGACACAAGCCCTCTGCCACTGAAGTCACTGGAAACTTTAATACTGAAATAGGAGCAGGGCTGAGCAAGGGAGAACTTCGAAATGGAAAGCTGAAAGCAGAACAATGATAGTATTCTGGTTTTCTGTTGTGGTACTGCCTAATGAAGTTCAGCAGATATTCTTATAAACACGTGCAGTCACGCTGTTACGTAGCCATTTTACACTGTTTCAACCTTTTTTTAGAGCCGGATGCCAAAAATTATATCAAATATAATTCCTTTGCCAACATGGCAAAGTTAATTTAGCCTTCCCTGCTCTGTGGTCCTCTCTTAGAGTCATAATATTTCTTCCATACTCTTTGGATTCAGGGTGCCAGATAGACTCTCTCTGGGAATAAATCAGGATTATGCAGAGAAAGTGACTGTTATTTATGGGGCTCATTTTCACTGGTGAAGCAGCTGAAGTGTATGTAGGCAGTGCTGTGGGAATGGTGAGGAGGAGACCCTCGAGATCGCAGGAGACATTTTCTTTTTCTCGCTTCCCAGCCTGGCAGCCGAGGAAGAAATTTTAAGGAAATCCCTGCTTTGTCTCTGCAACTTCAGTCAGAAGCCGACCCACTGGAGATGCAGGCAGGAGAGAATTTAGCTGCTAAAGTCAAAGAAATATTTTCTGATTAGGTGTGAACTGATTTTATTATTTTCCCTAACGGCTTATAAGTTGACCAACTTTAGGTAACTTTTTATGAAGTACCAAAAGGCATTTATCTAGTGCCAGAGCAGCTGCTGACAAATTTCAAGCTTTTATTTCAAAGCATGAAACAGTTAAGTGTTGGGAGAGTATTTTTAAGCATTAGGAAAGCAAAGTAATGTGGGGAGCTGTGCATTTATTTTGAGATGTCTGTAGCTTCAGTTCTCAGGGATTTCTTTGTCGATGTGGTGAGCCGGCCAGATCACGTGGCACCTCCCAGCTTCCGCCTCGCTATTTTTCTGAATGTGTGAAGTATACATAAACACCATATCCCCCAAATACGAATTTAAATCAAAATCATGCCAGATGATCTGTTTTAGAGGTGCTATGCATGTTTTCTGAGCTTCCAGAAACACCAGGCAGCTAAAGTTCTGACTTACGTGTGTTAAGACCTTACCGAAAAGGACCACAGCATTCACAGGGGGTCAAACTCATTTCATTTTGGGTAACGTGAAGAGATAAACCTCCTCACTAGCAGTCCTGTGCCAGGCCAGCATCCCCAAGTATACATTTGGAGGCTTGTGTATTTCTGAAGGGCCCCTAGTTTTGAGTCTAACTCCAGATCTTAGAAGCACATAAAGAGGAAAATCTGTGGTAAAATTAAGCAGGTTTGCAGGATGTCTCCCCCTGTAATTTTCAGCCATGACTAGTTAATTTAATTTTGATGAGGAGTGCAGATGAAGACATCTTAAAGGAACAGGATTCCAAAAGTTTTCTGTAGTGGCTGCTTAACGGCCTTCTGAGATGTCTTTGAGCTGAATACTGGAAAATCTAGGCCACTAAAATCACTCAGAACATGTCTTGCAACAGCTGAGCTCTCCTGACCTGGCTTTTCTTTCTCCCTGAGAAGCAATTTGCTCTTAGAGAAATGAAATTTACCCAAAGTTTCAAGTAACGTGTTTCTTCTTGTTTGTTTTTTTTTAAGGGACAAAACCAAAATGTGAATATTCCAGGTGTTCTTGACCAGGGTTTGTGAAGCTGCTGCTACCACTTCTTGCTGAAACGGTCTCTGTTACGTGAACTTCAATTTATAAACCAAACACATTCCCTTGATCGATAATCAGGATAATAGAATATTTTTAGGAACACTTAGAAAATGTAACTCAATGTGACATGATTACTCATGCTCACTTAAAAAAAAAAAGTCAATACTAGTTATCCGATTTTCTACAAACAAGAACGGTGAAGAAAGAGAGAAATTGCTTATAAAATTGCTTATAAAACATAGCCACAGCACAGTCTTAATAGCTGTTTGGAAGATACAGGCTTAAATATCACACAAATACATCTATCGACTCGATGCACTATCAAAGCTGTGTATCAGGAAACATGCACAATAAATGACACAGCAGTTAAGTCTTGAACATGGTGGTGTAATTTGGATATTCTTCTGATAACTGATCATAGCGTGATGGATTCATAAGATACGAACTAAAACTACTCCTCCATAGATATGAATCTTGATCATACTAGATAGAAAAAGAGAATGATTATTGAGTTGTGCTGATTCTGCTAAAGTGCTCCAGTTATATATTAAGGCAGTAAAACTCTATATGAAACATGGGAGGAATGTATTACTAGTTAATTACAACAGCAAGATATGCCATTGAAGGGATTATTACCATATTTTATGATGACCGTTTTATCACCTCCTTGTTTATACTTCAATTGGTAATGAACTTTTTTTCTGAACTTCGAAATACTGAATATTTGAGCGTTAACTTGTATTTAGTAGGAATAGTTCTTAATATAGGGAGTAAGAATATAAATGCAGAGTGATAGAAAACAGGAAAGGGAGAAAAAAAATCCCAGAAGCGTTCTGTGATGATACGTTGTGTTCACACATCAGCAACAGTGTGGTTGGCTGGGTTTCGTTTTGCTGGCGGTGGAGGAGCTATGGAAAGCAATAGCGTGGTTTATAGCAGGAGGTGAATCCAGCCCTGACCAATAGGCCCTGTAAAGCTGTGGGATTTCCAGGCCGGCTTCGGCAGCACCTCTTCAAATGCGGATGGCTGAAAGATGATCATCTCTTGTTTTAAGTAGTTGGACAACTGTTTAATTGCTCCTTTCTATAGGAAAATAATCTCTTCATGGATGGCTATAAATGGCATCATTTTTCCTTTGGGTTCCCATTGCTCTCTCTGTATATATTTCACATCTGGACCGTAAGTGAAGCTTGCTCATTCCTCTGAAACATCTGTTGTGTCCTGCTGCAGAGAGGGCCTACTTATCCACTACTAATGCTGTGTACTGCAGAATGGCATTGGGTTGTTGTCTGGCAGCCCCCATTGCAGCTACAATAGCACAAGAAAATGGTTAATACTTTCTGCAAAAAAGGATTGCCTTATTTCAAAACTGGGATGCTTCTATTAAAAATGAAAAAGTAAAAAATAAAAATAAAAAAGACAAGTCAGTGCAAAAGCATAAAGAACTTTTGCTGTGGAAAAATGGTGGGATGTTTCCAGTTATAATGTAACCATTGTTGTCTTCCATTTAAACTGTCAACCCAGTTAGCCTGATTATGAAGCCACTGAGAGAAAGGCCTGCACGGAGATACCAGGTAATGCAGTGGAGTCTTCTAGAAAGGTGAGGAAGGAAAAAGGAAGAAGCAAACAGTGATGTCAGATATTCTTGAGGTTTGGTTCTGACAGTTTTGTTACAGGGCTAGCAGGGATGTTTCTGCTGTTGAGCCCTGGGGAGGGCAGAAGGAGCTGTGTCTCAGCACTCGGGCTTTCAGTGCGTACTGCCACGTTACTCAGGGCCCTGTGCCTAGGGTTGCTCACTCTTTCTTTCACTCCTAAGGCACCCGTTCTACAAAACAGTTATTTCTGAGCAGAACACAGGTGTCTGGAGGACGAGTAGGAAGCTTTTATGATTTTTTTAGAGGAGAAGAGGCAAATTTCTGCCAGTTTTTATGGCTCACTTGTGGCTTGAGTTTAGGGGTGTGTGTGTGTATGTGCATGTCGGGGTTTTTTTGGTGCCACCATCATGTCCTGGGCAAAGGATGGAGGTCTTGGACCTCACTGCTGCAACCTCATCTGCTCTTGGATGGGTGGTTTTAAGCACCTCTCGGTTCAGCTTTCAGGGCACTTGGAGAAGTTATCATTTATTTTTGTTTTTAATAGCAGACCAAAACTGGAGAAAGCAAGGGAGATGCTCACACAAAGGAAAACGAACTGCATTTTACAAATACCAAAATTGTGCTATCAGAGCATTAAATATTTATCAGCGAGTGTCTGCCCATTGAGTACTTTGGTATATTTAATTTTTTTTTATTGTTATTGTCTGTCTGGACTTGGACTTATCTCCTTGGCTGAAGATAAAAGTTGATTTGTATCGTAAATGTATGGCATGTGAAGCAGTGCTTAAGTTATTCTTGAGATTCAATTAATGAGGTAAGAAAAGGGCAGAGGTATGGAAGAAGGCTTTGCTAAGCTGCCTTTTACATTTCATACCATACCGAAAACGTAGCTCTTGCTGAAGTTGTTTTGTTTTTAAAGGTCTGCTCCATGTTAGCAGCACAAGAAGCAGCTGCCTAAAATAGGAAAATATTCAGAGGATGTTCTGGGCCTGTTTACGGAGCGCACAGCAGCCAGTGTGATTCCCAGGCTGCCGAGGGCAAGGGGAGCGTGGAGCTGGGCCTGATAAGGGACGGATGATAACACACTAATGCACTATTCCTTTCCTGCAAAGTAGTAAGCCTGGGGAGCTGCAGACTGTTCGCGACACATGGTAATTTGTTGAAAATTACTGTTTGCAAAACAGAGAGGACCCGTTATGTTAGAAGAACTGACATGAAAATAAACAGCTATTTTTGTTTCTGTTGGTCCAAAAAATAACCAACCACTCACGACCTTTGGAACTAGGAGAGATAGATGCAACGTTGGCTATTATTTACCAAATCTAACTTATTTAAATGCACTGCCTTCGATACTTAATAAATGTTGTAGTGTGGCTTTTCGTGGCTAATAAAACTTGGTTTACATTACACCCCTTGTCTGCTATGATTTGCCTCCTAGGGCTCACTTAGAGCGCATTAAGAAGCTGCACACGAGATCAGGGTGATTTGCTGCAAAACTTAAATAATTCATTTATGCACCACTGCTCTCAGACAGTGTTTTTACAAATGCTATAATGAGACAAGCTGTGAAATGTTTTACATGGCAGAAATGAGGGCTGCTGCTCAAGTGAAGTCTTTCTGCGTGGATTTTATTCCTCGCAGTCTGCATGAGGACTTCCAAGGCACACTGTGCTCCTGGTAAGGCACACGGTTCTAAGTCAGCAATAACATTTTCTACTTCCACGTGCTTTCACTGGAGGACCTGAAACGAGCAAGGGATACTTGAGTGCGGAGTGGAAACTACAGTTTGGTGTTCTGCAGAAAAGGCCCTTTTCTGGCTGTGATTCTTTCTCATCTACTCTCTCTCTTCCCTTGCTTTCTGCAGCATACTTGGCATTTTTTTTAATGGGCATGGAAGGAGTTGGAATGATCAAAGTTAAAATATACCTGAGCTGAGCTGCACTGTCAGTGTTGTTGACAACTCCCATGATGTTAGCTCTAAATTCTCACCCGCTGGAGTCAGTTTCTTTTGTGTAGCTGTGACCTTCAGCACCCTTCCCCCCCACAAGCCATGCTGACACGAGGAAGAGCTTGTAAGTAGGTCCTGCACCTGCAGTCTCAGGAACCAGTTGCCCAGGCATGTAAAATAGCTCTATTATTTATGCTAAATGGGGAATAAATGTTGTTTTTATTCTAGAAATTTGGCAGGAGAACTGCTTGAGGCCGGTGGAGCTGCTGTGACTTTGCCATCATTTTTGTGCACGTATTAGGATGTAGCTGTTAACTACAAGATCAGATCTTATTTGTTCTGCAGGAAGAACAAATTACAGGAGAATTAAAACATAAACAAATTAGTCTTAAATTAGTAATTGGGTAAGAATAATCTGCTTACAGTACGTGTCTGACTTTGCCAGGAAGAATATCCAGGCGTTTACATTTCCCATGCACATCTCACCACTGACTTGGATATAAGATGAGATAGGTCAGAAATACTAGGTATAACTGGAACTGCTGGATGGAGTTGGTTGGAAACTGTCACTCCATAGGTGAGAGTTGCTAGGACCCACTGTTAACACTCCACTCTCTTTTCCTTAGCCATAACTGATCAGCGTAGTGTAAGCAATAAAACACTAATTGCAATAATGTATAACGAGAAGCGGATTTTGGTTCTGCTTTTTTAATGAAGACAAAATGCTCAATTTTTCATGCATTTTTAAGGTGTAAAAAGACATTCTAGCAAAAGATTCTAAAACATGCTGCAGTTGTTTATATTTTTGCTTGGCCATTATGAAACCCTGCAGTGTGAAAGGGTGATGCGTGTTAGACAGACAGAATGCTGACAATAAAAAGAGGAAAGAAGACTCTGAAAACGAAGTGGGCTGCTACTAGGTAAAGTCTCTTTGAATGTACACTGTTTCTTTGAGTATTTTCATGCCACTTCTCAGCCAGTTCTGAATCTGAGGAAATTACCATCTGCGCATAGGTATGGAGGAAATGAGCTAAATTTGTAGTGTAAACATTTTCAAATGAATATTTGCACGGTACAGTCTCTCAGCAATGCATTATCCTCTTTTACTTGATAATCAACACATATCCCTTATGAGTTGCGTTGAAAGAGGGGAGAATGGCTCTCACTAAACTCTAATTATCCTCTTCTTTCTCCTGGGAAGAGCTCTCTTTAAGCTCCCTTTTGTGAGCCGCCGTGTGTTTCGCAGTCATTCCACCTCTTGATCACTCTTTCTCCTTATTTCGCCTCAAAGTAGGTTCTCAGATGTAAGGGCATAGCACGAGCCCAGACAGCTCTGTACAGGGAGACGTCGCTTGAATTTCTATAAGGTAGGACTGCCCAGGCCAACCCAAGGCCTAGGAGAGATTTAGAGCAATTAACTTTCAGCTGAGGCTTTATGCAGGACACAAGGTTGTGATGAGACGTAAATATTTCTTGGCTTAGGACTGAGAGAACGACATATTTCCATTAGCCCCAAGTCCTTTTGACTCGATTCAGTCTGTGGCAACATGAGTCAGCTGTTTGAGCTAAGCAGTGTTTCTAATTCACCCTTTTCCTAATAGGCACGCACTCATAACGCGAGCTTCCTACACCGATTAATCCGTGTTTCCTCCATATGGCTTGTAGATTTCTATTTTCTTTTAATTCAGTGCAAGCTGCTGGATGGCAGAATGCAGTCGAGATCTTGTTCTTGCGAAAGAGACCCCAGATGAAGTTGCCAGAGGGTTGCCAGGATTAGCATATCCTGGTTGGTTTGGGAAAGGAATGTCACTGTAATTTTAAGGGCTTGAAAGTGGGTAGGGTCCTTCTGGAGTCCTGTGTGGGAGACTCTGCCCTTTCCTGGGTAACTTTCTGAAGGCAGAGTTTGTAGAAGAAAGCTGGAGCAAACCTCGCTGTAGCTGGTTCTGAAGGACAGAGGAACCCGAGAGTATTCAACTGAGCTGCTGTGCCTCAATGAGAGGGAGAAGGGCTGGGGATGTCAGAAGGGAGGGGAGGAAGCTGCTAGGGACAGTGTGTTTGCAATAACAGAGGGTTTAGGAGGTTCGGGAGTTAATAATTGCTGTTTGTGAAGGACAGGAATTTACAGTCTGTGCACAGAACGGAATGACTTGATTTACTTGTTTTAAGGTGCAATTAGGAGTGCTGGAGTGATACCAGCAAAGCTGTGCTGCTGCTCCCACTAGGCTGTCAGGATAACGCTGCAGGCCCGTTCATGTGCAGCCGCGTGCTCGGAGAACACACAGATGAACAGGGCTGCTCAGATGCGTGGTAAAGCACTGCAACATCTGACTTGTTTCTCCTCCCTCGCTAGCAGCCTTGATTTGAAAAAACAGCAGACCAAAAGAGAACAAACAAACAAACACAAAAACCCAAACAACAACAGCACGGCACAAACCCACCTTTTTCTTTAATTACCAATGAAAATCTAACGCTGCCTTTTTTCTCCTTCAAACGGGGAGAATGTTAATTCCCAGAATGCACTTTATACAAATTAATGTCCTTTCCCCCTTCCCAACATAATTCTTTACAGGAGAATCAACTTATCTCCTAGCAAAGCAAGGTGAACAAATATATATATTTATATAAAATAATTAAATTTCTTTTTTCTTATTATAAGAGTTTGCTTGGTTTGTTAAACCAAGCTGGAATATTTATGCCCTTCCTCTTAGGGAAGGTCAGCAGATATATACTCAATTACCTATTTGTGTGCGTTAAATCAAATGACTCTATATTCAATATTTTGTTTTTTAATTTTGCCTGAGCAGGAAGCTGGAAATCCAAATTAATGACTCTTCCCCAGTGACATAAATTCTGCGAGGTGTTTGTAGCTCGCTTGCCTTGTTAAAGTGCTCCGACGTGATTGATAACCGTTGTCCTCTCTGACAGCAAAGCTGCACAGCAGTGGCAAGTAGAGCAGCAAGCATGCAGAGAACTTGCACTAGGTTCAAAATCTGCGATGTTTTCATTAATTTTATTTCCAGGTTACGAGGAACGGTGTTTTTTAAACGTGCTGGTGCCCTCCTTGTCTTCTAACAGCTGCTGTTAGACATGTCAATACACCAAAGACACTGTAGCCGAGCAAGAAAAAGCAAAGCTTGTTTCAGTGGTGTATGGGGGCAGTGAAGTGCCTTTGTCTGAGCAAAGAATTGCCGTGCAGGGACTGTCTTGTGCCAGCCTTACGGTGGTTATGCAGCATGGGTAGCTTACCTTCCAAAGGGATCCTGTGAAAGGGACCCCCCTGTGAATGATCTACCAGATCATCTCCATTGTTTCCATCTTTTTGTGCTTACCTGAGCACTGGCTGGTTGGACCCTGAACCTACACAGGCAGATTTCAGCCAGGAGACAGTATTGTGGCCGTCACAGACATCTCATACTGCTTTGCACCAGTATTTAAATCTGTTTTCCTCAAGCAGTGATTGACTCTGTGCAGCAGAAAACATCCCAAGACAAGACAACTTTTACTCTGAGAGACTGGGGATCTGACAGGCCAATGTAGGCAGGACAAGGTGCGAGCACTCTGGGAAAGGCTGTAGATAATTTTTTGGCTTGGTTTTAATTCATACTCTTTTTCCCTTTGTCTGGTATTGGAGTGGGGAACGGATTTGTCTGCTATAGGCTAACATTTGTCAGGCTTATGGAGTTGCCAAGGGACAGCATGCCAAGCATTGTTAGGCTCTCTCCTCTAGAACTGTATTTCAGTCCCTCCAAGTTTGGTCAAAATACAAGAGCTTAACCTGAGTTACAGGTATTATCTGCAGTAAGTCCGGAGGAAGGCATAACTGAAAGTAGGATGGATCATATCTATATAGCCCTTTACAAGTGAATAAACATCAGATCAAAATAGCATTGATCTAGCAATCCACATGAAAATTGGAAAAACGGCCTAACGTATTTGCTCTTGAAACAATGAACATGCAATATTTCAAGAATTGGCTCTTGCCAGAGCTTTGATATATGAGTCCAGATCAAGGTTAAAATTGACAAATGACCCTTACAAAGGGCTGAAGTAAATGAGTAGTGCCAGTGACCTGTGGATGTTGATGTGGGCAGAATCCCAGCGGAGGCTCTTGTTGTGCAGCATGGACCTCTCTAATCAATGTATCATTACTGCTAGTTTCTATTTTCTCTTTAGGCAGGAGCAAAATGTAAATGTAAGTACGAAAGCCGTACACATTGCTCTTTCCATACTCCTTGTGCTATGAACTATTTTTTTTCCCCATAGGCTATTAGTGTCTTTGAATAAGTATCTAGTTCCTTTCAATAAACACTGTGCATCTGAAGTTGAAGTGGCTACTAGTAACTAAAGTGACAGCTACTCAACCACTAGCAACAAAAAGAAGCTTGTTAAACCTGAAGATGTCACATCATTTTCATAGCTGCATTTCTGAGCTCTGGGAGACTGGAGCGCTGTATTTTCTAGGCAGAAACAGGTAGTCAACCAGGGTGTTTATACACTGAAGGTCAGGCTTTTGTATTATGAAACTTCTAGCAGATGTGATAAGCAGTAAATTGCAGATCTATCACCTTTTTTTTTTCTCTCTCTTTTTTTTTTTTTTTTCCTCCTACTGAGCGTGTGTGTGAAATCAGCAGAATACTGCCTGCGTTTGATTTATGGCCCACTTTTGACCAACTCTTATCAGGTTCCCACAAGCCTTTTCTGATGCAGCTCATGTCTGAACGACAATAGACAACCAGTGCCATTATGCTCCAAAATCCCTCTCTGCATTCTAGACACCTAAGATTACATCTGGGCTATTGATTTATTACTCCCCCCCTTTTTTTTTCCCCCACAGGGACCAGTTTGTTCAGCCCGAACAAGATAGACTATTATTAAACTGTGCAAACTACTCCATGTGAACTTGGTAAAGAAATAATCATTTGCAACCACCTTTTTAACCACCCAGGTTCATAAAGAAATGTAGGTGTTGAAATATTAAGACTATTTATATATGGGTCCCACCATTCGTGTTTGTTCAGATTATATATAATTTATATACACGAAATGGGCCCCAACAGGCATTCTGTTGTGTTGGACATTATAGGCATATTGCCTAAAGCACCGCCGAATTGCCACCCAAAGTACAAAACCCAAATTATTGCAAATCTACATTAGAGAAATACCTACTGTAACACCAACTGTATCTGTGGCAGAGAGGTTTTATGACACCTTTTAGAGTCTCAGCAAAATTTATATGTTCTACCAGTAGATTTTTTCCCCCTTTTTTGGGGAGGCAGAGGAAGCTATAAATTTTACAGTACATAGGATTTTTATATCTCCTAAAAATGTACTGTGCAGGATTCACGTTTAATATCCCTCAGCTGTAGTCATCTCCGTGTTTAAGTCACTAAGTGAAAAGGTACAGACAGAGCTCCTTGTTAAAACGATGCGTTTTTTTCCTTTCTTCCCCCCTCTCCTTGTCCCCCTGCTTTCCCTCCCACTAGCACACACCTCACCCTTGTGTCTTCTTTTGGCTGAAATAACATTACGAAAGCTGGTTCACTGATTCAGGGTTCACGTGTGAGCACCTCTGGCCCGCTTTCTGGAAACTCTGAGCAGCAGGCAGCCCAGCGAGGTCTGCAGGTGTTCTGAGAAAAGCCCAGGGCATGGCAGGGAGCAAGCACCAACAGAGGGCTTTCAGAGCTCTGCTTTGCCTACCATGGCTGTGGGACAGAACTGCCTAACTCAGCTAACCCTCCTGTGCCTTATACCCCACCTCAGCAGTACATGGAAGCTCAGGTGTTCACACGCTTTAGAACTGCTGTAGTATTTCTGTTTGAAGAGTGCCTGTTGTCAGGACGTCTGAGCAGTGCCTACTACTGAGGTATTTTAGAAAGCAAAGAGGGTTTTTCCTGTGAAAATCCGCCCTTCTCAATTAGAACCTAGCTGAGCATCTACATATTAGGATGTGAAAAGGATCAGTGTAATGCAGAATATGGTTAAGCAGGACTGCTCAATAGAATTAAGTGATGCAGAGGTACATAAATCTGAATTTCATGTACCCACGGATTGCAGTGCTATAGCTAACAAAGGGCACTCCACTATGGTAAGGCTATTGGAGAGTTACAATGGTTTCTGGTTAGGGCAAGGAGAATAATTAATGGCAGATGGAGAAGGATGAAATGTTTCTTTTCTCAGAACAGAGCAAGTAAGAAGGGATGTGAAGGCAGCACAACACAAGGAATGGAGAGCCAAGCAAACTGAAATATGGCAGGCTGAAAAACCCAAAAGGGAACACTTTTTCCCATAATGTGCAACTCAGCTGGGAAATTCTGTACTTCTGTTCAACTGAGAACAAATCAAATTTTAGAGAGATAACCAAATTTATAGCTGTAGTCCATGCTACAGCAGGAAGAGCAACTGCAAGGTCATTAAAAATGCACTGCATCAAACCTTTGATGGTTGGGTATTTGGGGATGAGATGGCCAAGAGGACAGTAACTACGGATGGTAAGTTGCCTGCACTATAAAGCCCGATTCTGGCTGCAAGAGACTAGCTTGCACAAATGCTGCCTGCCTTCATCTAGTATTGCAGTTTCCTTGCTGTCATCATTAAACTCCATATTTTATAAATTTTTGAATAACCGGTGTGTTGAATGTCCTGTAGGAGAGCGGTAGTGATCTCCCCCCATTGTGGTGCAGCCATACTGAATAAACTACAGCAATGTAAACAAACCAGGAAATATTTAAGTCTCAAATAAGCTGACACCCACTTATATGACAGTCGCTTGCTGTTTGGAGTGTGTCCTTCCAGGTCTTTCCGGCCTACGTTAACAATTGTTTAATTTCCATCAGGGTGTTGCCAGAAAAATAGTTGCAGAAACCTGCCCTGGCTAAGCCAGATTTAGAGTTTTCTGGCTTCATGGAGGACGTTTCCCCTGCCATGGAAACTCCCACTTTCCCTTATTGCAGTTGACTTGAAATTGTGATTTATTTGTCTGCAGGCATTTCCTGGTTTCACTTGGTTTTGGAGTAGAAACCTACTTTCTTGTAGCTCCTGCTGTCTTCTACCCCGTAATACAGACGCTGGCCAGCACAAGCATTGGCTTGCATAATGCAACTTCAGATAAAGGTCATAAATGGTCTTATTTGGAAATTAATTCAAATAAGATGGAGAACGAGCCAAATCCAAGCGTCTACTGGGCATGTTAATAATGTCATTTGTTTACAGAGTGCAAGATCACTGCTGGAGGACATCCTGAATCACTGGTTGTTGCCCTTAGTGCTTGCCCTTGGGTGTCCCTGTTGTGGGGGATGCGAGTCCAAAGGTCAGAGAGGCTCTACACGACCAGCACTGCCTGCAGACAGCTATTCATCTCCTGGAAATCCAGGCTGATATTTCTGAAAGATCATTGCTGGGATTCTGGTGCCTTAAAAATACATGGAATTCACTTCATTCCATGGACTGGTTCCAGTACAGTGATTGGCGATGGGGCCGGGAGGAGTTAGTGCTGCGGTTCCCCAACGCGTACCAAGAAAAAGGAGGCTGTTGGAATGTCAGATGCATATTTCCAGGAGCTTTCCCCACTGAAAACATATTTGTTGTAGTGCCCCTTTCAGATGCACAAAAAAGGGCGTGAGATGACACAGGCAAAATATAATCTTGAAGAAACAGCATTTGCCATGCATGCCGACAGGGCTTGCATAGCTCTGTGCAGAACGTATGCTGGGTTTCAGCAGGTAGCAGGTAGAAGAGCAGACAGATTGGGAGCCAGATTGACAGCCAGGCTGAAAGGCAAGCTGATGCCCCTTCCTAAAATTTTCTTAGAAACAAAAAAAAAAAAAAGAAAAACAACCCAAAAACACCCCGCTAAAATCAGGTGTTTCTGTCAGAAGCATGAATAGCAAAAAACATGCATCTCTTGGCTCTTTCATCCAGCATGTAGCAGCAGCAATTAATTAGCTCGTGAAACACCTTGAATCTATAAAGGGAATTGTAAATCCTCGCATTTTTTGACAGTCTAACACTATTTCTGGGCAGCTGAGCAGCATGGGTGGCGCATGGAAGAAGCTGCCCTTCTGGGTTCAGCAGCACGTAGATAAAAGGTGTTTTCCCACCAGTTCGGGTGCACTTTTGGCTTAAGAGACCACATCTACCTTATTACAGAGGATAAACAGCAGGGGATATTCAAACACTCTGCAGAGGTCTCCTGGGTGTAGCTATGGATAGTAGGTAGTATGTATGCTCCATTTTGTATGCTTGTCAACAGCACTTTGTGTCAGGCTATTCTTTCTTTCATGGAGGTTGTCCTCAGGAAAGTAATGAAAAGGAGCGAGCATTGTCTCAGCTACCATAAAGCGTTACGTTCTCTTTAGTATAAATCATCATTCTGAAGTACATTAACCTTAACACAGTTCAGCCTTTGTGTCATTTGTTGAGCCACAGCCTTTCAGATGAGTCATTTGCTGTATGCTGGGTTTGTGGGGGCAAGCCAATGGTTGCATGCAATGAATGTTATGCCATCTCTCCTTCTAATCTCTGCTCACTGGATTGAAAGTGCCTTTGCTGAACCGAGAATGTGTTATGGGAGAAGCAGGGATGTGACATCCTTAAGGAAGAGGAGGATGGACTCTAGAGGAGGAGCCCATTGAGCCATAATGGCAAGGGTGCCAGCAGAGTGGCCTAACAGCTTTGATTCTCTCTATTCTTCTACGCTGGTGTGTAAGTATGAAATTGTCCCGCTGTGGCAGAGGGAAACGTGTACCTGAGGAATGTTCCCAAAGCTAGCACACACCTCACCTGGACTGCCTGCTGGGCCACACAGATGCACAGGCTGGGGCCTGAAAGCAAATGCTGGGAAACCTGGAGCAAGTGTGGAGTCCTCAGGGCTGTCAGCAGAGCTCAGCTTCTGTCCACAGCAGCCTTAGTGCACAAAATGCTTTGCCAGTGTCTCACCCTGCCCAGACCTCACAGCATGGATTGCTTTTAGGGCGGGATGTAAAGCAGGAGGACGGAGCCACTGACCTTGTGGGTTTTTACAGGGAACTTGTCCAGTGCCTGGGGGCTGGCATGGCACAGAAGGTGCTTGTTGGAGGGTTTGACAAATGGGCATGGAGACTGGCACTGTGTGTGGAGCGGAGGTAGGGGTCGATGTAGCGTGTATGAGATGAAAGATGGGGACAGGGCTAGGTCAGGAAGAACATTGTATGTTGGGTGGTTGTCTTTTCCACTGTCCATATTTCACGTAATCAGTTATTCTGTCTCCTCCAGCAAATCTAAGGCATTTGTAATTCACGCTTTTAAACATCACTGTCTATTTCTGCTGCTTCATAGATTAAAAAAATACCTGTATGTGCCCAGACACAGATATAACAGAAAAAAAAATCCATCTGTATCTTCTGGTCATCATTCTTTTGACTGCATGAAGCTCACCTCTTGACAGAAATCATCTACCTCCAGCTGATCTTACTTCTCAACCGAGGTCTGAAAGTCTGTCACCTCCCGTCATGATCTGTCATACAAACATCACGCACCATGTTAACCTAGCGGTTAGAAAGATTTGTTGCAAGTTGCTTCCCTTTTTTTTTTTTTTTTTTTAAATCACTTAATACAATGGGGGTGAATTGTCTTATAGGTTAAGGGCACAGTCTGGGTCTTAATTTATCCCAGTAATCTGCCCAGTGTGCGCGCAGGAATCCTGCAGACTGCATGAAAAGTGCTTGAGTCAGACCCTTCTATGCTCAAGACTCAATAAGGGCATGAGCTGATCTAAACACATCTATCTTCTCTGTGCCAGGGGGATAGGGGGAGGAGGAAGAAAATCAATGCTGTCTCTGGCTGAATTTCTAGTTGTGTTTCACAAGGCTGTTATTTGGCTCATCTCCTTACCTCTAGATATTACAGAATAGCTATGCTGCATTCCCTTTGCATCATATAGCCTGGATTTTTCTCAGAGAAAACAAGCTTGGTCTTTTCCTTTGGCTTCTTTGTCATGTTCTTCACTGTTTCTTACCCTCCCTCGCTGGATTGTCACAAACTGGGCCTCCTGATGCCCAGGTCTGGCTGCTCTGATGCCTCTCTCTCCAGGGCTCTAAGGGGGCAAAGCAGATAAATTGTGTTCCAGTGCACAAGACCTGCCATTTTCTTGGAGCCAAGGA
Organism: Numida meleagris; assembly: GCF_002078875.1. Lineage (NCBI taxonomy): Eukaryota > Metazoa > Chordata > Aves > Galliformes > Numididae > Numida > Numida meleagris. Next base: position 6,679,130 of record NC_034411.1, read on the forward strand.
AAAAAAAAAAAACAGCAAAACTTTGTACAGATTTTGTTAATGTGTGGTGTCTTTGAAAGAAGAGAGAAAGATTGCCTGTTAAAAATCAGCTTCATTTGCATGAATGAGAGGTTATTTGTGTATGTAAGTTTTTTAAAGGTTTATTGGCAGAAATGAGAGAGATGACCCATGGGTTGTTGACCCCCTCAAGTTTCTTGTAGCGTATTACAACCTCAATTCAGAAGGTACTTACGGCCTTAAAACTGTGTGTGAGCTTAAATATCTGTTCTGACTATTTCTACAGTGTTTTCTCCCTATTTTAAGCAAATTTTTACTGCTTTTCCTTCATTTTCTGAAAACTCTTCCTGTTTTCTGCCACAAAACTCTTCCAACAAAGCTAATAAAAATGCTCTGAAATTTATCGTAATGATGACAATGAATCGCCATGTTTGAATTTGGCAGAGAGCAAACCCACTGGTACAGAGCAGAGTTCTGAAACCCCCAAAACAATTTGGGGGCACTTTTTTTGAAACTCTCAAATGAAAAACGTGCTCCTTATCTTTGTGAATCATGATCATTTATCTCATGGACTAATTAATGAATCAGCTGTATTGACAACCTCTCCATTCACTCGTTTGTCTTCAGTCCTTGGGTAGGTGAAGGGCCCATGAGGACACGGATCCTATCCTCAGCTACATCACTGGGAACAAGGCTGGGGCCAAAGTAGTGTTTGAAAGGTTTTCTTTTATTTGTAGAACAAATGTTTTCACACACCTGTAGCACGGTCAAATATGTGAAGGAAACATTACAATACTCCTGTCTATTTATCTGTGTTTTCATAAGGTCACCCATCACCATCGTGCCTAAGTGACTTTCTTCTTTCTTTTAAGGATCCTGGCCAGGCGTTGAAAATAAGGAAAAGAAAGGAAGAAAGCCACAATGAAAGAGGCATACAAAAAGTTAAAAAAAAAAAGATACAGAGCTGGAGGTGAACCCAAACACTCAGAGGTAATTTGCCTTGAGGAGCAAGAACCCTTGAGACCTATGTGTGGACTTTGGAAAAAAGAATCTGTGAACAATAGTAAAGGATATGAACGTGCCATCCTCTGACAGGTATGTAAACCTTAAGATTAAAATAACAGCTTCAAAAATCCTTCTGTCAGACTGAGTTTTCTTTAGCTAGTGTGGGTTTCAGAGGAACTATCACAAAGACGATATATATCAAAAGTGGAGACAGCAAAGGAAAATTCTGTGTGAAATTTCTAAACAGGTCTGTTCTTGAAGCATATTCTCTACAGCCTGACAAGACTGTTGTGACATTAGCATAGTGTTATATAAAATCAGGTAACTGTGGATTAGAACTAGTGGATTTTTGAAATATTCTGCTTAAGTTGAATCACCCCAAAGCTAAATTCAATGCTTAAAAAAGCACTTGGTGAAGAAAGAGTCACAAAATGTGAAATGTACTTTTGTGTCTTTATCGATTAATTTTTTTTAATTTGAAAATATTTTCAGCAATTCTAGCAATCCCTATTCTCCTTTATTTCACGAAGTAATAGAGAAGAACTCCTTAATGCATTGTTAAGACTTAATTTTGTCTTAGTTTAGTAGCATATTTCCATCCTATCATCCTTTTATGTTTTGTTTTTGTTTTTGTTTTCTTCTTGGTTTATATTTGTGCTAAGACCAAGGAGAAGATAGGTGGGGATTTAGATCATGCGTCTGTTATTCCGTCTCTTTGTGGAGAGTACCTGTGCACAATGCTCTGAAAACTATGTCATGGGATTAGCTTTGTGCTTCACTGGCATCAGCCTGCAGTCATGGTACTGCCTATGGGAAAGGGGTTGGAAGGGTGGGGACAGCCAAGGGTCCTCACCTCCATCCATCCCCGTTGTGGGAACCAACCCCCTACTTTGAAAGAGATGTCTGTGGATAGCAGTGATAGTAGGGAGCTGCGTATCTTGCTCTGGTTTATTTTCCCAGTTTGATTAAATATAAATGCCTTTGAATATCAACTATTTATATGCTAATCGCATCCCTTCAACAAACAGAAGCCATTAACCAAACTCCTTGCATACTGTAAAGAAGTAAGCAAATGCCTGGCCGCGGAAAGCAGGCTTGATGTACATAAAAGGAGTGAAATTACTCAGCATGTGCTCGTTGATACTTCTTTAAACAGCAGTTTCCCCCTCCCAGAGATCCTCACTGAGGTTTGCAGATGACCACACGTAATGATGTGGTTTCTTGTCACTAGTAATAGTTTTGTGAGGCAGCAGCATGCGGTGCAAGATCTTATTACTTAGTAAGTGGGATTTAACTGACCTAGTTACCCCAAAAGCTAATTGCTAGGTGGTAGATATCACCACACCTTCCGGCAACACAGTGGACTTCAGAGAACTTTTAGCTCCTGTCAAGCTCTGTTCTGTTCAGGTCTAAGACCTGCTGGGGTGGGGGGCTGGCTTACATTGTGAAGGGGAATGACCTGAAAGGTTGTACTCTCAAAAGCATCTCATGAACTTTGGCATTTGCTTTGACAAATGCCATGCCCCCGCACATGGCCACCAGTTCAACGAGTCGCTTAGATCTATGAGCGGTTTAGAAAGATGTGAGTCACTGCACTGACTTCAACATGACTCACATCCTTCACCGGCGCCTGGTGCGCTGCCGCTCTCGCTTGGCCCTTTTGCTCCAGCCAGCTGCTGAGAAGGTCTGTCGGCGGTTCCAGGTGTTTATAAAGCCAAATGGGTTATGATGATGGATTTTGTTATGGCTGCCTGCTTGGAAAGTTTGACCCCAAATAACGACCCCAAATATGGGGATCTCTTAGTGGTTTTGTGCTTTGTTATTCCACCAAGAATGTCTTATGTAAAACCATTAATTCAAAGTGAAGAACCTTTCCAGAAATGCATCACCCACCCCCTGCTCTGATTCTCTTCCCAGATAGGAGCAGTATGATTATTTCTTTGTTCTAATTGTTTTTAACTTGTTTTGCCTTGTATGTACCCCTTCTATGCAATCAACTTCATAACAAACTACGTTACTGGTCTATTAGGCCAGTGTTGTCTATTGGACCCGTTATTTGTGAAGTTGTACCAGAAAATCATGAAAATCAGAGACGGAAAAGTTCTTCTGCGTTAGATCATTTCATCCCTCCCTTTGCTGACACAGACTTTTCCCCATACAGTATATTCTCTAGCACGTTGTCCGATCTAGCTGTAAGTAGATTGAATGCGGTACTTTCTCACTGTCCTGTCAGGAGCTGTTGGAGAGGCTCGGAAGTAATTGACACTGGCACCCTTTGAAGGTGCGTTGTGGACCTTACCACACTTGTCATTTGTAGCTGAACATGGTGCCTTCCTCCAGCTGTCATGAACATGTAGTAGTGTTATTGTGGGGCCATAATTCTTTCAGACCCAGCGTACAGCCTATGCTGAACACTTACTACTGAGATGGAACAAAAGAAATGGAAATGTGGTTTTGGTTTCTTTTTGGCAGACAGTGTACATAGGGTTAATTCTTCTGAGCAGCCCAGAGGTGAAATACTAAGGTGAAGGCCTCCGGAATATTTTGTTGATGAAAACTGGTGGTATTGAGATATGATGTGCTTGTCTTCACGTGAAGCCTTTTCCTCGATAAAGAGGTATGTTTTATACGGTTCAATTAATAACTACATTCAAAATTCCAACTGTCTTCTCTCATGACACGGAAAGCAGATTCAAGCAAGCAGTGAGTGCCTTTGAAGAAGGCTGCTGATGATATACACATTTAAGCAAAGCAGTAATAATGTTCCCAGTTTACCTTTTTTCTCTCAAGATACCCACCAAGTGTTTCAGTCAGTCCACGCTCGAACAGGTACAGCACAGCTGCTGTGGGGCTCACCCCTGCCTGCTGCCATGGAGTCTGGAGAAACCTGGGGCAGCCTTGGTGTGAAGTCAGGAGTAAGCTGCTGGGCTGCTTGTATGCACTCAAACTGGTGAGCTGCTCTATCTCTCCCAGAACATGGTGACACTGCAGTGAAGAGGAAGGCAGGGGTGTTAGCCAGCCTCCTGGTTTCAGTGGTTTCTTTCTCCTCCTCTTGACGGCAGAACCCTGACTTCAAATTCTCCCAACTGTAGACTTAAGTACAATTTTGCATTCAGATCGCTGTCATGACTCATTTCTGTAGCTCTACAGATAGGGGAATACTGTCTCTCAGCGTAGCCTTTCTACCTGCTACTTTTACTGAGCTCATATTGATAGTTCTTGACGCAAGGATTATTCATTGCACTCTCACTGGTTGCCATTACTGCCTCTGAGTTCACAAATCCCAAACTGGGATCGCATCATGTAGCCCAGCATTCCTTGGATGGTTAGCACCACATTAAAATGTCATTTTAAGCAATTAATATTTTATTTATAAATACTTATAAATATTTATTATAAACGAGCCTTTAAACAGCAGCTTATGAGAAAACAATCTATTACATTTGTATTAAAACATGTTCAAATGTTTAATTATGAGAGAGAATATTCAGCTGAACTACAAAAAGAAGCGCATAGCAATGCCCTTCTATTGCCCAGATCAGGTCATGCTGCCACATCCAGCCGAGAACTTGGATTTAACTGTGTTCCACACTAAATCCAAGAAAACAAACTCTGGTGATTTAGGGCCCCGCTAAATACTCCACGTTCTTGTCTTGCTTGGGCAGTGTTCCTGTTTGACTCCATGGGTCACATGCTGTTCTTGAAATCTCCTCTGCGGCTCGTGTGGCTGGGGAGAGGTTTTGCTGGGTTTCAAAGGTGAGCTTTTGTTCCCACTGGGGAGCCCACTACTGGCAGTGCCATGTGTCCTTCTGACTTTAGACCCTTTGTGTCTAGCCCCAAAGGGACCCTTTGTTTGCTGATCCCATCAGGAGGGGTACGTCTCTGCTTGGTGGGGATCCTCCCCTTCTTCTCATGACGTTCTGCTTGAAGTGTTTTTCTTCACTTTTTTTCTTAATGTCCTTCTGGGTTCGTATGGAGGCACGGCCTTCTCAGGCTGTCTTCTTGAAACTTTCCACGCTTTAGAAGGATGTATTTGGCTGAGATTCTCCCCTTCACAATAAGGGGCTGAAAACAGGGCTGCGTGTAAAATACTCAAAATCATCATCAAGGCTCTAGTGACTGTTCTATATCTTTACCTCAAACCAGAATGGCCGAACATCTCTGATTAAGTATCCTACAGAAGCATTTAAATTCAGCAGTTTTTTATAGTTATTAACAACTCCCGTTGATGATATTATTTTTCACTGGGAAGAAAAATGGTTATTGCTCACATTGACCTCCAGTAAATCTTGTCACCCAGCCCGTACCCTAGTCTCGAAATATAATTAAAGCACTCTGTTTTGATAATAGTGACTTACAAAAGTGTAGGAACTCGTATTTAGATTTTCCCTTCTTATTCCTCTTAAGTTTGGTATGAAAAGAAAGGTAACGCATCTGAACTACCTTAAATGGCTGCAACTGATTTATTTCTGTCTAGGAACGTTGTAGTTTACATAATCAAATCTGTATTTTTTTCTATCTATACATGTATATACACACACACATACTTACAGGAGTGCCTCAATGTTTGACTGGCCTTTTATTCTTTTTCACTGTGGTGATTTTAAATTCAGCCCACAGCATGAGCACCTTGAGAAGACCAAAGCAGTTGTTTTTAACCCACGTGGAAAAAAAAAAGTGACTAAACAAATAAATAAAAATCAGCTTTGCATCCATATATTTCTGAGAACTGCTGTTCATAATATTTTGTGTTGTTGTAGCAACATGTGCCTCATCTATATTTAGTTTAATAGCTGCTTTTGGAATATTGCAAGCTAGTACAGTATATTATCAAGTGGTTTGAATGACATCATA